>NC_056429.1:94370763-94453263 GCF_018296145.1 Oncorhynchus tshawytscha | reverse complement strand
ATGTAAACAATCCAGGCTTTTTTTGCCAATGGAATGATGGGTTTTGGGGGATTTCATTTGAACAGCAATGGTGCATATTTGTATTGTATTATGATGTAACAGTAGAAGGGTTCCATCTTCAAAGTGTGAAGCAAGTTCTGGTGACAGAGTCGCTACCTTCTGATTGGTTTAGGCATGTGTGACTTTGAGGAATTTCCAGCAAAATCCTAAACAAGGCAAATATACAGTGAACTTGAAGTTGGTCCACCACCAGGTCCACATTACCTGGTCCACACTACCTGGTCCACAATACTTGGTAAACTACCTGGTCCACACTGCCTGGTACACATGACCTGGTCCACACTACCTGGTACACTACCTGGTACACATGGCCTGGTCCACACTACCTGGTACACAACCTGGTCCACATGCGCTGGTACACTTCCTGACACACTACCTCGTACACATGACCTGGTCCACACTACCTGGTGTACTACCTGGTACGCATGACCTGGTCCACACTACCTGGTACACTACCTGGTCCACATGAGCTGGTACACTACCTGGTCCACACTACCTGGTACACTACCTGGTCCACACTACCTGGTACACATGACCTGGTCCACACTACCTGGTACACTACCTGGTCCACATGAGCTGGTACACTTCCTGGTACACTACCTGGTACATTACCTGGTCCATGGTACCTGGTCCACACTACCTGGTCCACACTACCTGGTACATTACCTGGTCCACACTACCTGGTACACTACCTGGTCCACACAACCTGGTCCATGGTACCTGGTCCACACTACCTGTTCCACACTACCTGGTACACTACCTGGCACATACTACCTGGTAAACTAACTGGTACACCCTACATGGTACACTACCTGGTACACATTACCTGGTCCACACTACCTGGTCCACACTACCTGGTACACTACCTGGTCCACGCTACCTGAGATACAGGTAAGAACTTGAAGTTGGTACACTACCTGGTCCACGCTACCTGGTCCACACTACCTGGTACACTACCTGGTACACTACCTGGTCCACACTACCTGGTCCACCCTACCTGGTCCACACTACCTGGTCCACGCTACCTGGTCCACACTACCTGGTACACTACCTGGTACACTACCTGGTCCACGCTACCTGAGATACAGGTAAGAATTTGAAGTTGGTACACTACCTGGTCCACACTACCTGGTCCACACAACCTGGTCCACACTACCTGGTACACTACCTGGTACACTACCTGGTCCACGCTACCTGAGATACAGGTAAGAACTTGAAGTTGGTACACTACCTGGTACACTACCTGGTCCACACTACCTGGTACACTACCTGGTACACTACCTGGTCCACACTACCTGGTCCACCCTACCTGGTCCACACTACCTGGTCCACGCTACCTGGTCCACACTACCTGGTACACTACCTGGTACACTACCTGGTCCACACAACCTGGTCCACACTACCTGGTACACTACCTGGTACACTACCTGGTCCACGCTACCTGAGATACAGGTAAGAACTTGAAGTTGGTACACTACCTGGTACACTACCTGGTCCACGCTACCTGAGATACAGGTAAGAACTTGAAGTTGGTACACTACCTGGTACACTACCTGGTCCACGATACCTGAAATACAGGTAAGAATTTGAAGTTGGTACACTACCTGGTCCACGCTACCTGGTCCACACTAACTGAGAGACAGGTGAGAACTTGAGACAAGGCTTCCTGTTGCTTTCTGGGGCACCGTGAGTAGCAGGTCACAAGGTTTTTATGCAAACCCCCTATGTGGTAGGCTACAGTCAGTATCAGTAATGCAGTAAATTGGAGGACCAATATATAAGTACACCGGTAAATACTGTACAGAGCCAGCCCTTAACAGAACAGTCTTTCTTTGCCGATGGCCATATCATCCCATTTTATCACCGCAAGTCAAGTCCAAACTGAATGCCAAGTGATGTAGCCTAACCTTTTTCAAATATTCCTTTATATTCTGTACAGCTACATCAAATCAAATGTTATTGGTCACATACACATATTTATCAGATGTTATTGCGGGTGTAGCGAAATGCTTGTGTTCCTAGCTCCAACATTGCAGTAATATCGAACAATTCACAACAATACACACAAATCGAAAAGCAAAATAATGGAATTAAGAAATATATACTAAATATTAGGACGAGCAATGTCAGAGTCCGGAGTATGAATATATATATACTGTATGACATGAGTAAAACAGTATATAAACATTATTAAAGTGACCGGTGATTCCATGTACATAGGGCAGCAACCTCTAAGGTGGATAGCTAAGCAGCCGAGCTACAGGAAATGTAGGAGTTGTTCCTCTTCCATCACTTCTGATGTAAAACTCAAATCCTCTATCTCTATCCCTCTCTTTGTCATCTTACAGGAAAAGAAGACTACGTGGCGACCTTCAAGGGATCTGAGTTCTTCTGCTACGACTTGTCCTTGAACCCGATCCAGAGCAGCAGCGACGAGATCACCCTGTCCTTCAAGACGTTACAGAGGAACGGTCTGATGCTTCACACGGGGAAGTCTGCAGACTACGTCAACCTGGCCCTGAAAAACGGAGCTGTATCGCTGGTTATTAATTTGGGATCTGGAGCCTTTGAAGCTCTGGTGGAACCGGTCAATGGGAAATTCAATGACAATGATTGGCATGATGTCAAAGTTACAAGGAATCTACGTCAGGTAACAGTACAGAGGGGGACTACCATGGAGACTTAGTATTAAACTAGTTTAGATGAGCTACATTTGATTGAATTTGATTTGATCTGTAATAAGATATGAGGAAGGTGGTGCTGCATTTGAGGAGGGACACATATAGACCAATGGTAGGCATCGATAGAGGACAGACCATGGAATATCAGAGGCATCAATAGTGGAAAGACCATGTCACTTTGTTCAGAGAAGCTGATCTCTGAGTCATCCATTTATTTTCCCTCTATAGTTGTGGCCACAATGAACAGCCTCTATTGACTATTAGAGATTCAGCCTTTTCCTTGGTGACCTATGGGTCTTTGGCTGCTTAACACATGCTATTTGTACTGAAAATACAAATGTTTATGTTAGAATACAGCTTGGAAAGATTGCTACAGTTACACCCCAAAAAAAGTAAACCACTGAATTAAGAAACATATAAGCAACACAGTTTACAAGTGACACAGTTTGCTATAAGCCATATAGGTGGAAGTACAGAATATAATGGCTTTCCTTTCACTTGTACAGCATCTTACCAACACACCAGCTCTCTAGATGTGTTCCTGCTCACAGCATCCTACCAACACACTAGCTTTCTAGATGTGTTCCTGCTCACAGCATCCTACCAACACACCAGCTCTCTAGATGTGTTCCTGCTCACAGCATCCTACCAACACACCAGCTCTCTAGATGTGTTCCTGCTCACAGCATCCTACCAACACACTAGCTTTCTAGATGTGTTCCTGCTCACAGCATCCTACCAACACACTAGCTCTCTAGATGTGTTCCTGCTCACAGCATCTTACCAACACACCAGCTCTCTAGATGTGTTCCTGCTCACATCATCCTACCAACACACCAGCTTTCTAGATGTGTTCCTGCTCACATCATCCTACCAACACCAGCTCTCTAGATGTGTTCCTGCTCACAGCATCCAACCAACACACCAGCTCTCTAGATGTGTTCCTGCTCACATCATCTTACCAACACACCAGCTCTCTAGATGTGTTCCTGCTCACATCATCTTACCAACACACCAGCTCTCTAGATGTGTTCCTGCTCACAGCATCCAACCAACACACCAGCTCTCTAGATGTGTTCCTGCTCACATCATCTTACCAACACACCAGCTCTCTAGATGTGTTCCTGCTCACATCATCTTACCAACACACCAGCTCTCTAGATGTGTTCCTGCTCACAGCATCCTACCAACACACCAGCTTTCTAGATGTGTTCCTGCTCACATCATCTTACCAACACACCAGCTCTCTAGATGTGTTCCTGCTCACAGCATCCTACCAACACATCAGCTTTCTAGATGTGTTCCTGCTCACATCATCATACCAACACACCAGCTTTCTAGATGTGTTCCTGCTCACAGCATCCTACCAACACACTAGCTCTCTAGATGTGTTCCTGCTCACCTGGTAGTGGATTGTTTCTTTTAAAACACCACACCGACAAAGAGGTTTTAAAAAATGATATATATAATTTGAGTAATGTTAAATTTGGATTGTTTTGTCAAAACATTGAGAATGCATAATGAAAGTGCATGCTCAACAGGTGAATCCAATCTCCATTATCCTTCTCATTTTGTGTCAGGGTCTTCTTTGCTTTGTCTCATTACAGTAAAGTGATCCTAAAGTCCATCAATAAGACCAACATGGAGGTACAGCACTGTAAGATGAGATCCTGACCACCGACAGGGATTGGTCGGAATCGTGGTCCAAAACCTGAAAATCATGAAAATAGTCCAATGAAAATGATTATATAATTAACCCAAAGCATCCAAAGATAAAGAATAACAATCTGAAGGACTTTCGTTAAAGAGGGTCGACTGATGTGCTTTAGGCATTCTCTCTTATTAACCATTTGTTTTCTGTCAGTTATACCATGTTAGAGGGGTGTGGGGTTGTTGTTGCCTACCCAGGGCAGTCCAGTTTACATGGACAGTCCCATGTAGACCATAGGGAGTCATTGAGCGATCCAATACGAGCTAGCTCACTTCCACTGTGGGAGCATATTCACTAGTCTTCCTTAGTCTGTTTTTTTTTTCTTGTAAAAATAACTTATTTTGCCCTTTTTTACTCTATGTTACTAACATGCTTTGAAAAACAACAACTAACATGTCATTCATGGAATGTGTCATACTACTAACCAATATATTTTTTTAACGTTTATTAACAACAACAACAATGTGCTAACTTTTTGGTAGTTAACCATCATCTCTTTTTTGAGTAACTATCGTTATTCTGTTGACAGTTTTTCATTTCCTTTCTCCCCCCTCTCCACAAAGCACTCAGGCATTGGACACGCTATGGTAAACAAACTCCATTGTTCGGTAGATATCATTCTAATTGTTTCTTAGTTTGGGTTTGCCGTGTGTTTCTTTTCTATCTTTTCTTACTGTAGACGTCATTAACAAAAAAAGGGGAACTGCGGTTGGTACTCGTTCTGCTTACCTTTTGACCTCCTTTTTATTTTGACACTATTTTCATCCGTTGGTTGGATTTCACCACTTCCTGTTATTTTCACTTCCTGTATCCTGTCCAATCACATTTTTAGGAGCATCGTTTCAAGCCTTTTGCATCAAGCAGTGGTTATCAAAGGAGGACCAATGTCTGTCTCCTGCCTGGCTGGCCGGATGCTCATTGGCTCAGCCAGTGATCTTTTTCCCATTCACTCTGCATGGCATGCAGTCTGAATGCTGCTCTGTACGCTGCACATGCTCATACTACCCACTATTCGTCCAGGGCAGCTGTCGTTTTCATTGGTGCTTTTTCTTCTGGTCCTTGCTGGTGATTTTTCATCATCTGCTTCTGCATGCATCCGACACGAGCGCAAAGTGTCAGATTAAATCGATTAGCAAACACTATCTTGGTAAATTTTTATTTTGTGTGTTTGCTTGCAAAAAGAAAATACTAAAACGCCTTACTTTTGTATTTCTGAAAAAAATTATTTCTGGTATGTCATTAACCAAACGCTAAACATGTGGTTGTGGCTTCTACTTGGTATGTCATTAACCAAACGCTAAACATGTGGTTGTGGCTTCTACTTGGTATGTCATTAACCAAACGCTAAACATGTGGTTGTGGCTTCTACTTGGTATGTCATTAACCAAACGCTAAACATTTGGTTGTGGCTTCTACTTGCTTGTTACTTTCTATATGTAACCCACTTGCATGCTATAGTTATTTTTTTCTGAAAACAAACTGCTGATGAACTTTTACTAATATGTAAACTTAGCAAAACTAACCTAGATAACATTCTACTAACACCATTTTTGTGTCTGCTGAAATTACTTTGAGTTGCAGTAGGGGCTAACTTACTAACATACTTAGTCTTGGGCAACTAAATAACTTCCTAGCTAACTCGCTTTATCATTCCCTTGGAGGGCTAGCCATATACTTCTCAAACTACTAATCCTAAACTGGACAGAATAAAGCAAAAACAAGAAAATAAAAAAACAGACATGAAAATGGGTTTCTACAATCTTTACCAAACATCTATAGAAGAACAATTATGTGGCAAAAAAACTATTATGTGGCAAAAAGCCACTGGACTGAGAGCTCTGATAGGCTATCAGAGTATAGCGTGTCCTTTCCCTGTGCTTTGTTGTCTAGGTAACTATATCCGTGGATGGGATACTGACCACCACAGGGTATACTCAAGAAGACTACACCATGCTAGGCTCCGATGACTTTTTCTATGTTGGCGGGAGTCCTAGCACGGCTGACCTGCCTGGATCACCTGTTAGCAACAACTTTATGGGTTGTCTGAAAGAGGTAAACACCCACACACTGCACAGTGCTCTCAGGGTAGAGGGAGTGGGCATCACACCACACACTGCACAGTGCTCTCAGGGTAGAGGGAGTGGGCATCACACCACATACTGCACAGTGCTCTCAGGGTACAGGTAGTGGGCATCACACCACATACTGCACAGTGCTCTCAGGGTACAGGTAGTGGGCATCACACCACACCACACACTGCACAGTGCTCTCAGGGTAGAGGGAGTGGGCATCACACCACATACTGCACAGTGCTCTCAGGGTAGAGGGTAGTGGGCATCACACCACACACTGCACAGTGCTCTCAGGGTACAGGGAGTGGGCATCACACCACCCACTGCACAGTGCTCTCAGGGTACAGGTAGTGGGCATCACACCACACACTGCACAGTGCTCTCAGGGTACAGGTAGTGGGCATCACACCACCCACTGCACAGTGCTCTCAGGGTACAGGTAGTGGGCATCACACCACACACTGCACAGTGCTCTCAGGGTACAGGGAGTGGGCATCACACCACACACTGCACAGTGCTCTCAGGGTACAGGTAGTGGGCATCACACCACACACTGCACAGTGCTCTCAGGGTACAGGGAGTGGGCATCACACCACACACTGCACAGTGCTCTCAGGGTACAGGGAGTGGGCATCACACCACCCACTGCACAGTGCTCTCAGGGTACAGGTAGTGGGCATCACACCACACACTGCACAGTGCTCTCAGGGTACAGGGAGTGGGCATCACACCACCCACTGCACAGTGCTCTCAGGGTACAGGGAGTATAGTGTACAGTACATCACTGTGAACGCGCAATAATGTACTTTGTGGAATGTACTTTCTTCTTAATTTTGTTTGAGCCATCAGTTGTGTTGTGAGAAGGTAGGGGTGGTTTACAGAAGATAGCCCTATTTGTAGTTGTGTCAGATAGGCCAGGTAGGGAACCTATCTCCCAACCTTATAACTAGCTATCAAGAAGCCATTTCAGTCTAGCAATCAAGTTAGAGTAACTAACTTGTCTAACTATCTTACCTGGCATGCCTGTTTGGTAGACGTTCAAAAAGCAAGAAATAATGTACTGAATAACGTACTGAATAATGTACTGAATAATGTACTGAATAAGTCTCACATCCCTTCATATCTTTTACCCAGAGCTTAGCAGAGAAGCATTTTTCGCTTCTTAAAAAAAAATGTCAGAATGATACAGAATGCTCAAGAGGGATGCTTAGATATGTGGATAAATATACATATTTTTTTACATAAAGTTAAGCGAAAAAAGCTGTTTCAGTTGTTTGAAAAATTGTAAATTCTCCAATTTACGGACGGGGGGATGAAGCCCGCCCAGACCACACCCCCTGGACCACCCCCAGTCATCCTCACATATATTGTTCCCCCAGATTTTTGGGGTGCATGATGTCCCTTCTTTTAAGTCGGATCCAAATCTGTCCCAACAATCCATATATCTCCCTGTCATACCTCAGAGGGGGTGTTCCTGCCAAGACAAATGTGTTTTCAGAACCTAAAGCAAATGTTCTAAATCGGTTACAACATATTTTGGTGAACACACATGCTATATATATATATATATATATATATATATATGCGTTACAATCAAAAGATAGACACAGTGCCGTTTCTGTAATATCAGGATCTGTCAATTCAAGATCTGACAGTTCTCTGTAGTTTCCAAAGACGCTTCGCAATAATATTATACATATTGAAGATATTCATCCATCTGGACCATGCTGATAAAGGGAGTTGTTTCAATTTTCCCTTTCTATGTTATTTTCTGCTTAATATTACATTGGCTGCTTAATGGGATGCTGACCCCAAAAATATTTTCACATCAGCAGCCACCAATGAATACAGTCTTCTCTCGAGACGTGACATCAGCAGCCACCAAGGAATACAGTATTATCTCGAGACGTGACATCAGCAGCCACCATGTAATACAGTCTTATCTCGAGACGTGACATCAGCAGCCACCAAGGAATACAGTCTACTCTCAAGACGTGACATCAGCAGCCACCAAGGAATACAGTCTACTCTCGAGACGTGACATCAGCAGCCACCATGAAATACAGTCTACTCTCGAGAAGTGACATCAGCAGCCACCATGAAATACAGTCTACTCTCGAGAAGTGACATCAGCAGCCACCAAGAAATACAGTCTTATCTCGAGACGTGACATCAGCAGCCACCATGAAATACAGTCTACTCTCGAGAAGTGACATCAGCAGCCACCATGAAATACAGTCTTATCTCGAGACGTGACATCAGCAGCCACCAATGAATACAGTCTACTCTCGAGACGTGACATCAGCAGCCACCATGAAATACAGTCTTATCTCGAGACGTGACATCAGCAGCCACCAAGGAATACAGTCTACTCTCGAGACGTGACATCAGCAGCCACCATGAAATACAGTCTACTCTCGAGAAGTGACATCAGCAGCCACCATGAAATACAGTCTTTTCTCGAGAAGTGACATCAGCAGCCACCATGAAATACAGTCTACTCTCGAGAAGTGACATCAGCAGCCACCAAGAAATACAGTCTTATCTCGAGACGTGACATCAGCAGCCACCAAGGAATACAGTCTTATCTCGAGACGTGACATCAGCAGCCACCAATGAATACAGTATTATCTCGAGAAGTGACATCAGCAGCCACCATGAAATACAGTCTACTCTCGAGACGTGACATCAGCAGCCACCAATGAATACAGTATTATCTCGAGAAGTGACATCAGCAGCCACCAAGAAATACAGTCTTCTCTCGAGACGTGACATCAGCAGCCACCAAGGAATACAGTCTTATCTCGAGAAGTGACATCAGCAGCCACCATGAAATACAGTCTACTCTCGAGACGTGACATCAGCAGCCACCAAGAAATACAGTCTACTCTCGAGAAGTGACATCACCTCCCATTCTCTTCCCTCCTCGTCTCTTTTTTCTCTATTACTTTTACCATCATCTCTCTCTCTCTTTTCAGTAGCTTTTCCCCTTCTCTTCCTCCTGTAGTGTCCTACATTTCTCATTTTCTTCTCCTCACCCCAGCCAAGGGTGTCATCCTCACGAAACCTAACAGAAAAGTTCTCATGCAATGGAGTCTTAATGAGCAGGGTGCAGACCACATGTCCATGTTCCATCCCTTCCTCGTTAGGGGCTAGAGCTCGTTAGGGGGTTCTATCTCATTAGGGGCATGCATGTCTTCGTTAGAGGGGTGCTTCTGAGATGATACATGGATCCGCGTCCCAAATGGCATGCTATTGCCATAGAGTTCTGGTCAAAACTAAGGCTCTATGTAGGGAATAGGGTGCCATTTGGGATTCTCACATGGTGTAAACACTGCCATCTGGTTGGTGGTGCCCTCCTTGCAGTCTGCTAGTGTGTGTCCCCAATGGTACCCTATTCCCAATGGAATAGGGTAGAGTTTGGGCTGCACAGCTACTCCTGTCAGTCCACCACACCACAGGGGGGCACACTAGAGAAAAACAAAAATCCTCTTCTGTGTTTTTCTAGGCTGGGATCAAGGCTGGAGTGCTGGCAGTTGGCAGTGATGAATGCTACATATAGTTGCTATGAAGTGTCCCAGAGGAAGAGAGACTAGATGGGATACAGTTTAGTCAAATTGACGTTAAAAGTAGCTAACCCTAAACCCTTCAGCTCACATTAACCGAATCTCTGAACCTGCTACAATCATTATCTTATCCTGCTGCATACGTGCTCCTAAATCTACTACAAAAAGTAAACTTTGACAGAAGCTGTATCTTTTCTACACAAAACCCTGTTCTGTATGCAATGGTTGCAGGAAGATGACATATGACATATGGTCAAGCAGCAGCAAGTTGCCTTGGCAACTCTTATTGATGACATGTTCCTGTGGTGTAGTTACACTGTTCCCACATGCTTCAAGAGGGCCACAATTGTTCCTGTTCCCAAGAAAGCTAAGGTAACTGAGCCAAACAACTATCGCCATCATGAAGTGCTTTGAGAGACTAGTCAAGGATCATATCACCTCCACCCTACCTGATACCCTCGACCCACTCCAATTTGCTTACCGCCCCAATAGGTCCACATACGACGCAATCGCAACCACACTGCACACTGCCCTAACCCATCTGGACAAGAGGAATACCTATGTGAGAATGCTGTTCATCTATTACAGCTCGGCATTTAACACCATAGTACCCTCCAAACTCGTCATTAAGCTCGAGACCCTGGGTCTTGACCCCCCCTGTGCAACTAGGTCCTGGACTTTCTGACGGGCCGCCCCCATGTGGTAAGGGTAGAAAACAACATCTCCACTCCGCTGATCCTCAACACTGGGGCCCCTCAACACTGGGGCCCCACAAGGGTGCATTCTAAGCCCTCCCCTGTACTCCCTGTTCACCCACGACTGCGTGGCCATGCACGCCTCTAACTCTATCATCAAGTTTGCAGACACTACGGTGGTATGCTTGATTACCAACTCCGACGAGACGGCCTACAGGGAGGAGGTGAGGGCCCTCGGAGTGTGGTGTCAGGAAAATAACCCCACACTCAACATCAACAAAACAAAGGAGATGATCGTGGACTTCAGGAAACAGCAGAGGGAGCACCCCCCTATCCACATCGACGGGACAGTAGTGGAGATGGTGGAAAGTTGTAAGTTCCTCGGCGTACACATCACGGACAAACTGAAATGGTCCACCCATACAGACAGCATGGTGAAGAAGGCGCAACAGCGTCTATTCAACCTCAGGAGGCCGAAGACATTTGGCTTATCATCAAAAACACTCATTACCTTTTACAGATGCACAATCGAGAGCATCCTGTTGGGTTGTATAACAGCCTGGTCCAGCAACTGCTCCGCCCACAACTGTAAGGCTCTCCAGAGGGTAGTGAGGTCTGCACAACGCATCACCAGGGGCAATCTACCTGCCCTCCAGGACACCTACACCAACCGATGTCACAGGAAGGCCAAAAAGGACATCATCAAGGACAACAACCACCCGAGCCACTGCCTGTTCACCCCGCTTTCATCCAGAAGACGAGGTCAGTACAGGTGCATCAAAGCTGGGACCGAGAGACTGAAAAACAGCTTCTATCTCAAGGCCATCAGACTGTTAAACAGCCATCACTAACAATAAACAAGTATTCATTCCTTAACACTTGTGTGTATAAGGTAGTTGTTGTGAAATTGTTAGATTACTTGTTAGATTTTACTGCAGGGTCGGAACTAGAAGCACAAGCATTTCACTACACTCGCATTAACATCTGCTAACCATGTGTATGTGACCAATAAAATTTGATATGATTCAATTTTGATTTGACCAACACCAGTCTTAGCTGCTGCTGTACTGTTCTGTTTTCATGCCAAACACCAGTGCAGTAATAGCCTAGACGTCATGGCTCCAGTCTGATAAGAAATTAGTGCAGTACCTTTCTCCTGTGACTGTAAGAGAATGGGAGGGAGAGAGAGACAGAGAGAGAGGTAGAAAGCAAGAGAGAGTACAAGAGAATGAGAGAGAAAGAGAGGGAGGGAAGGGAGAGAGAGGGGGAGAAGGGATGTGATAGGCCTGCCCAAAGATCCTTGGACCCTATGTGTTGACTCAGAGGATCAATTGCCCTTTATTGGCACAGCCTCTCCTCTCTTGGCTCCAGTGTTACTAAATCCTCTCCTTTCCTGGCTCCAACGTTACTAAAGGCTCTCCTCTCTTGGCTCCAGCATTACTAAAGCCTCTCCTCTCTTGGCTCCAGCATTACTAAAGCCTCTCTTCTCTTGGCTCCAGTGTTACTAAAGCCTCTCCTCTCTTGGCTCCAGCATTACTAAAGCCTCTCTTCTCTTGGCTCCAGCGTTACTAAAGCCTCTCCTCTCTTGGCTCCAACGTTACTAAAGCCTCTCCTCTCTTGGCTCCAACGTTACTAAAGCCTCTCCTCTCTTGGCTCCAGCGTTACTAAAGCCTCTCCTCTCTTGGCTCCAGCATTACTAAAGCCTCTCCTCTCTTGGCTCCAGCATTACTAAAGCCTCTCTTCTCTTGGCTCCAGTGTTACTAAATCCTCTCTCTCTGTATTCTGCAGGCCCTCTCTTCTCTCTCTCTCTCTCAGCTCATCTTTAGAGATATCATTCCCTCCCTCCCTACCTACCTCCCTCCACACACACCACTGCCAAGAGAATATCAAGTTTGTTTTCTTTCTCCCACCAATAGGTTTAATCTATTTTCATGGTGTATCTTTAAACATGGCTTGAAAATTGCACTTGGCTCCGTTACAGATTTCTGAATGGCCTAACCTTTTATCAAGCTGTTTTTAAAAGTGTTTCTCATAGAGATAAGATGAAATATCAAGATGCAAAATATTAGAACTGTATCCAGTTCAGTTAGTTGTCTGTACTAGTGTAGAGTTGTATTGTTATACCGGTTTCGGATTGTCTCACCGTAGGCTTCAGACTGTTCAGATGGAAGTCTATGTACAGATGTACTGTAGGATCTTTATTTGATCACTCTTTTCTTGCTGAAACTTTCCCTGTACAGCAGTACTATATTCAATGTTTAAAAAGGCTTCTACAGCTTGTAATTTCCACTTTAAAATGTTAGAATTGATTTGCCCTAATGCTAAATGTATCAACCCTTCCAAAAAATATCCATTAAGATCCTACATCTGTACTGTCCTGTAGTGGTCTTCTGTATATCAATTGGTAGAGCATGCAATGCCAGGATAGTGGGTTCGATTCCC
The DNA here is from genome assembly GCF_018296145.1 of Oncorhynchus tshawytscha. Classification (NCBI taxonomy): domain Eukaryota; kingdom Metazoa; phylum Chordata; class Actinopteri; order Salmoniformes; family Salmonidae; genus Oncorhynchus; species Oncorhynchus tshawytscha. The sequence goes on along the minus strand of NC_056429.1, from coordinate 94,440,036 downwards.
GGGACTACCCACACGTAAATTGTATGTAAGCATGACTGTATGTCACTTTGAATTAGAGCAAAATCCGTAAGGCATCAAATCAAATCAAATCAAATTTTATTTGTCACATACACATGGTTAGCAGATGTTAATGCGAGTGTAGCGAAATGCTTGTGCTTCTAGTTCCGACAATGCAGTAATAACGAGCAAGTAATCTAACTAACAATTCCAAAAAAAACTACTGTCATACACAGTGTAAGGGGATAAAGAATATGTACATAAGGATATATGAATGAGTGATGGTACAGAGCAGCATAGGCAAGATACAGTAGATGATATCGAGTACAGTATATACATATGAGATAAGTATGTAAACCAAGTGGCATAGTTAAAGTGGCTAGTGATACATGTATTACATAAGGATGCAGTCGATGATATAGATATATTATTATATTAGACAGTATAATGGTGCTGGAGCACCATAGAGATAACTACAGTACAGTCACTGCTGAAGCACCGTAGAGACAACTATTGTACAGTCACTATTGAAGGACCACAGAGACAGCAACAGTGCAGTCACTACTGAAGCTCTGTAGACACAACTACAATACAGTCACTACTGAAGCTCTGAAGAGACAACCTTTCACTAATGAAGCTCTGTAGAGACAACTACTGTAGTCACTACTGAAGCACCTTAGAGACAACTACAAAACAGTCACTAATGAAGCTCTGTAGAGACAACTACAGTACAGTCACTACTGAAGCTCTGTAGACACAACTACAATACAGTCACTACTGAAGTACCTTAGAGACAACTACAAAACAGTCACTAATGAAGCTCTGTAGAGACAACTACAGTACAGTCACTACTGAAGCTCTGTAGAGACAACTACAGTACAGTCACTACTGAAGCTCTGTAGAGACAACTACAGTACAGTCACTACTGACTTGTCTAATTGTCATGTGCTGCCCTGCTCTGCTCCGTGGATTTCACTCCAAAATAACAGATAAATAGGTAAATTGCTGCTGTTCACTGAGAAATACAACAAACAAACAGACAGACAGATAAACAAAGCTCCTTACTAACATGTGATCCGAGCCTGTTTTCAGGTGAATGCCAAGCATAACACGGAAACAACAGCATTGTTGTCACACCATTAAGACACATCAAATATGCAGTTTGTATTTTATTTTTCAACTTGGTCCTTACCTAGAGAGAGAGAGAGAGAGAGAGAGAGAGAGAGAGAGAGAGAGAGAGAGAGAGAGAGAGAGAGAGAGAGAGAGAGAGAGAGAGAGAGAGAGAGAGAGAGAGAGAGAGAGAGAGAGAGAGAGAGAGAGAGAGAGAGAGAGAGAGAGAGAGAGAGAGAGAGAGAGAGAGAGAGAGAGAGAGAGAGAGAGAGAGAGAGAGAGAGAGAGAGAGAGAGAGAGAGAGAGAGAGAGAGAGAGAGAGAGAGAGAGAGAGAGAGAGAGAGAGAGAGAGAATTTCTCTGCACCCCTACGGGACACTGTTAAAGACGTAGCTCCTAATGAGCCTAGCTGTCGACACAACCTTAGCTTCACATTGTGAACTGGGAGGGAAAGAGAGAGGGAAATGCTCATCATAATAACATTTATACCATTCACAGACAAAGTCACACTTTATAATTGGGTTAACACAGTTGCTGGCACTCCAGAGGGTGACACTGATTGGGTTTACACTGCAGAAGGGTGAAAAATGGATTGGCTTTATACTCCAGAAGGGTAACACTGATTGGGTTTACACTGCAGAAGGGTGACACTGATTGGGTTTACACTGCAGAATGGTGAAACTGATTGACTTTATACTCCAGAAGGGTAACACTGATTGGGTTTACACTGCAGAAGGGTGACACTGATTGGGTTTACACTGCAGAATGGTGAAACTGATTGACTTTATACTCCAGAAGGGTAACACTGATTGGGTTACACTCCAAAGGAAACATTTTAAAGGGCCAGGAACAGTGTCATGTCATATAGATTAGATGAAGATTATGTCACAGATGTTCTCCACACTTATTTTCCTAACATTATAACTGTTCTGTTGTTCACTCTTTTCTGTTTGTTGAGATAGTGTTATTTACTGTATTCACAAAGACCTTATAGACTAAATCAGAATCTGTATTCACAAAGACCTTATAGACTAAATCAGAATCTGTATTCACAAAGACCTTATAGACTAAATCAGAATCTGTATTCACAAAGACCTTATAGACTAAATCAGAATCTGTATTCACAAAGACCTTATAGACTAAATCAGAATCTGTATTCACAAAAAATGTATAGACTAAATCAGAATCTGTATTCACAAAAAATTTATAGATTAAGAGTCAGAATCTGTATTCACAAAAAATGTATAGATTAAGTCAGAATCTGTATTCAAAGCCCTTGGCTATAAATGAAGTCAATACTATAACACATTTATAATGACCACTTCTTCTACCATGTCTTGGCAACTCTCCCTGTTTCTAATGGTGTATAATCACTAAAAGCAACTCTGAGGTGGAGGAAGATAATAGGAAGCTATTGTAGTCTATGCAACTTGGGGAGCCATCTACACTACTGTGTGTCTCAAATGGCACCCTATTCCCTACATAGTCTAGTACTTATGACCAACCCATAGTTTTGGTAAGAAAGTAGTGCACTTTAAAGGGAATGGGTGCCATTTGAGATGCTGACACTACCATTCATTCTCCTTACACTATATAAAAGATGACACACTGGATTACTCTCTGTGGCGTCATCCCAAATGGCATAGAGATCTTTTCAAAAGTAATGCATACTATAGGGGACTGGGTGCCATACAGGACGCAGCTCTTACACTATAGAAAACATACAAAACTCTCTGTCTGTTATTATCTTCTTACGATACTTGGTATTTCATTTCAGATACCTCAACAAAGCATAATAAAATTGTTCGCTTGGTCAATTTTATTCAGGGCAATACGGTACTGTACGATGATGCTTGTCATCAATGTTTGGGGCGGCACGTAGCCTAGTGGTTAGAGTGTTGGGCCAGTAACCGAAAGTGTTTCTAGATCGAATCCCTGAGCTGACAAGGTAAATATCTGTCGTTCTGCCCCTGAACATGGTAGTTAACCCACTGTTCCTAGGCCGTCATTGAAAATAAGAATTTGTTCTTAACTGACTTGCCTAGTTAAAAAAAGGTAAAACAAATGTTTAGTGGACTTTTCTCCCTTCTTAATGGCATTATAGCTTGGTATTTAATGAAGTACTGCTGATCCAGCTTTAGCCTAGCCGCTGGTAAAGAGTAGTGCAATACATAGGAAATAGGGTGCAATTTGGGACGCATTATCTTTAGTCCTCCTGTGAGCTCCTGTTGTGTGTGTGTGTGTGTGTGTGTGTGTGTGTGTGTGTGTGTGTGTGTGTGTGTGTGTGTGTGTGTGTGCGTGCGTGTCCACAACAAAAATATTGGTCCCCACAAGGTCAAATGCTATTTCTATGAGGTTTAGGGTTAAGGTTAGAATTAGGTGTAGGGTTAGGAGCTAGGGTTAGTTTTAGGGTTTGAGTTTTAGGAGCTAGGGTTAGTTTTAGGGTTAGGGTTAGGAGCTAGGGTTGGTTTTAGGGTTAGGGTTAGGAGCTAGGGTTGGTTTTAGGGTTAGGGTTAGGAGCTAGGGTTGGTTTTAGGGTTAGGGTTAGGAGCTAGGGTTGATTGTAGGGTTTAGGAGCTAGGGTTGATTTTAGGGTTAGGTTAGAAAGTATGGTTGGTTTTAGAGTTAGGGTTAGAAGCTAGGGTTAGTTTTAGGGTTAAGGTTAGAAGCTAGGGTTGGTTTTAGGGTTAGGAGCTAGGGTTAGTTTAGGGTTAGGGTTAGGAGCTAGGGTTAGTTTTAGGGTTAGGAGCTAGGGTTGATTTTGGTGTTAGGGTTAGGGTCTAGGGTTAGTTTTAGGGTTAGGGTTAGAAGCCATGGTTGGTTTTAGGGTTAGAGTTAGGAGCTATCAAATCAAATCAAATTTTATTTGTCACATACACATGGTTAGCAGATGTTAATGCGAGTGTAGCGAAATGCTTGTGAGGGTTAGTTTTAGGGTTAGGAGCTTGGGTTAGTTTTAGGGTTAGGGTTAGGAGCAATGGTTAGATTTAGGGTTAATGTTAGGTTTTTGGGTTAAGGTTAGGGTTTGAGGTTAAGGAAAATAGGATTTTTAATGGAACTGAATTGTATGTCCCTACAAGGTTAGCTGCGCAAGACTGTGTGTGTGTGTGTGTGTGTGTGTGTGTGTGTGTGTGTGTGTGTGTGTGTGTGTGTGTGTGTGTGTGTGTGTGTGTGTGTGTAACAGCATAGTGTAGATTTATTGCTAGTAGCCAAATAGTTTGTGAGAGAGAGAGCCTAATGAATTTAGATGGCTGTAGATTGGTAGTGAGAGGCACATCCATCATCAGCAGTATATTTTAATCAGGTTTCCTGCTGAGGCCTTAATTAGCGTTTTTACTGCAACACCTGCATCGTGTACAGCTGTTAGCTCTCATCACTCTCTGTCACTCACTTCTCAAACACTTTCCTACCTACCTCCCTCCCCACAGACCCACATGCTTAGCCACCTCCCTCCTTCCACACAGACCCACATGCTTAGCCATATCCCTCCTTCCACACAGACCCACACATTTAGCCACCTACCTCCCTCCAAACAGACCCACACACTTAGCCACCTACCTCACTCCACACAGACCCACACACTCAGCCACGTCCTTCCCTCCACACAGACCCACACACTCAGCCACCTCCCTAGAGTACCTACCTACATTGCCTACCTACAGTACCAGCGTGTTTTACTGCAACACTTACAAAGTGCACAGATATTTTCTCTCATCACTCTCCATCTCTTACTTATCAAATACATCCAACAACTCCCATCCTCCCTCTCACTCCGACTGACTGACCTACCTACGTAGAATGTCCTGGGGGAACAAGACAGTGGTCTGAAGCTCCTGGGAGAACAAGACAGTGGTCTGAAGCTCCTGGGAGAACAAGACAGTGGTCTGAAGCTCCTGGGAGAACAAGACAGTCGTCTGAAGCTCCTGGGAGAACAAGACAGTGGTCTGAAGTTCCTGGGAGAACAAGACAGTGGTCTGAAGATCCTGGGAGAACAAGACAGTGGTCTGAAGCTCCTGGGAGAACAAGACAGTGGTCTGAAGCTCCTGGGAGAACAAGACAGTGGCCTGAAGCTCCTGGGAGAACAAGACAATGGTCTGAAGCTCCTGGGAGAACAAGACAATGGTCTGAAGCTCCTGGGAGAACAAGACAGTGGTCTGAAGCTCCTGGGGGAACAAGACAGTGTTCTGAAGTTCCTGGGAGAACAAGACAGTGGTCTGAAGCTCCTGGGAGAACAAGACAGTGGTCTGAAGTTCCTGGGAGAACAAGACAGTGGTCTGAAATTCCTGGGAGAACAAGACAGTGGTCTGAAGCTCCTGGGAGAACAAGACAGTGGTCTGAAGTTCCCGGGAGAACAAGACAGTGGTCTGAAGCTCCTGGGAGAACAAGACAATGGTCTGAAGCTCCTGGGAGAACAAGACAGTGGTCTGAAGTTCCTGGGAGAACAAGACAGTGGTCTGTCCTCATTTGTACCAAACATAGCTAACTCCCTGAGTGTTCATGTCATTACACAGCACAGTGCTATACAGTAAAGCTAATTGAAAACTAAATAAATGTACCTTTTTACAAAACTATCCACAAAGGTCAATAATATACACTGCTCAAAAAATAAAGGGAACACTAAAATAACACATCCTAGATCTGAATGAATGAAATATTCTTATTAAATACTTTTTTCTTTACATAGTTGAATGTGCTGACAACAAAATCACACAAAAATGATCAATGGAAATCAAATTTATCAACCCATGGAGGTCTGGATTTGGAGTCACACTCAAAATTAAAGTGTAAAACCACACTACAGGCTGATCCAACTTTGATGTAATGTCCTTAAAACAAGTCAAAATGAGGCTCAGTAGTATGTGTGGCCTCCACGTGCCTGTATGACCTCCCTACAACACCTGGGCTTGCTCCTGATGAGGTGGCGGATGGTCTCCTGAGGGATCTCCTCCCAGACCTGGACTAAAGCATCCGCCAACTCCTGGACAGTCTGTGGTGCAACGTGGCGTTGGTGGATGGAGCGAGACATGAAGTCCCAGATGTGCTCAATTGGATTCAGGTCTGGGGAATGCGCAGGCCAGTCCATAGCATCAATGCCTTCCTCTTGCAGGAACTGCTGACACACTCCAGCTACATGAGGTCTGAGGATCTCATCTCGGTACCTAATGGCAGTCAGGCTACCTCTGGCGAGCACATGGAGGGCTGTGCGGCCCCCCAAAGAAATGCCACCCCACACCATGACTGACCCACCGCCAAACCGGTCATGCTGGAGGATGTTGCAGGCAGCAGAACGTTCTCCACGGCGTCTCCAGACTCTGTCACGTCTGTCACGTGCTCAGTGTGAACCTGCTTTCATCTGTGAAGAGCACAGGGCGCCAGTGGCAATCTTGGTGTTCTCTGGCAAATGTCAAACGTCCTGCACGGTGTTGGGGTGTAAGCACAACCCCCATGTGTGGACGTCGGGCCCTCATACCACCCTCATGGAGTCTGTTTCTGACCGTTTGAGCAGAAACATGCACATTTGTGGCCTGCTGGAGGTCATTTTGCAGGGCTCTGGCAGTGCTCCTCCTTGCACAAAGGCAGAGGTAGCGGTCCTGCTGCTGGGTTGTTGCCCTCCTACGGCCTCCTCCACGTCTCCTGATGTACTGGCCTGTCTCCTGGTAGTGCTTCCGTGCTCTGGACACTACGCTGACAGACACAGCAAACCTTCTTGCCACAGCTCGCATTGATGTGCCATCCTTGATGAGCTGCACTACCTGAGCCACTTGTGTGGGTTGTAGACTCCGTCTCATGCTACCACTAGAGTGAAAGCACCGCCAGCATTCAAAAGTGACCAAAACATCAGCCAGGAAGCATAGGAACTGAGAAGTGGTCTGTGGTACCACCTGCAGAACCACTCCTTTATTGGGGGTGTCTTGCTAATTGCCTATAATTTCCACCTGTTGTCTATTTCATTTGCACAACAGCATGTGACATTTATTGTCAATCAGTGTTGCTTCCTAAGTGGACAGTTTGATTTCACAGAAGTGTGATTGACTTGGAGTTACATTGTGGTGTTTAAGTGTTCCCTTTATTTTTTGAGCAGTGTATGATTACTGAAGATAAAAATTCTTAAATTCACATTTTTTATATTGATTACTGAATACATATATTGTTGTAGGTTCCTTTAAAAAGTCAGTGTAGTGAAATTGCATTTCAATTATATTCAAATGATGCCCTTTTCAAAAGCTCTGGAAAATATACCATCTTTTAAAGGTTGAGGCTACAATAGTTTATTCTGATACAAGTCTCGATTTATCTCAAGTTAAAGTTTGCATCAAAAGTGGAAATGACATATGCTTTTCTCAAAGCGTTTTTACTTCTCCAAGTGATTCGGTTCTGCAAAAATAATTCTGACTGACACACACATACACTTCCAAACATGGGGTGCATACAAATTAGAACGCTTTAAAGTGCACTACCTTTGGCCAGTAGTGCACTATTTAAGGAATATTGCACCATTTCTGGTCATACACTTCCAAAGACGGCCTGTGTTCTAAATGGCACCCTATTTATTAAATATACTATAGTGCACTACTTTTGGCCAGATGGATGAACTTTTTCTCCCTTCCCTTCCCCTTTCCTCCCTCCATCAACCTAGGTCGTGTACAAAAACAACGACGTGCGACTCGAGCTGTCCAGGATGGCCAAACTGGGTGATGCCAAGATGAAGGTTCATGGCATCGTTGCTTTCAAATGTGAGAACGTGGCAACCCTTGACCCCATCACCTTCGAGACCCCCGAGTCCTACATAACTCTCAACAAATGGAACGCCAAGAAGACAGGCTCCATCTCCTTTGACTTCCGTACCACAGAGCCCAGCGGGCTTCTCCTCTTCAGCCACGGCAAGCCCAAACAGGCCCCCAAGGTGATTACAATATTATTTTATTAAATACTTTTACATTTGTTGCTTGTTTTATGATATTATATTCATCCTGATTTCTTTCTTTATCTTCTTCACTTTTTTACCGTGTGTTGGGATTTTAAATGCTCTTTAAATAAAGTTTGATTTAATTGAATTCAAGGATTCCAAGAGCCCCCTGACATTGAAGGTGGACTTCTTTGCCATCGAGATGCTGGACGGACACCTGTATTTACTGCTGGATATGGGGTCCGGGACCACCAAGACCAGGGCCGTCAACAAGAAGGTCAACGATGGGGAGTGGTACCACGTAGACTTCCAACGGGACGGACGATCAGGTAATGATATTTTATTTTGTTGCCATTGGTGTTATGGATTTTGGAGGGGGCCATAGTGTCTTGAATTTAGTCTTTAATCATTCTAAGGATATCCTGTTCAAATCAAATCAAATTTTATTGGTCACATACACATGGTTAGCAGATGTTAATGCGAGTGTAGCGAAATGCTGTGCTTCTAACAAGCAATGTAACAATTTGACAACAACTACCTTATACACGCAAGTGTAAAGGGATGACTACAAATAAGTACATATAAATATATGGACAGGCGATGGCCGTGTGGCATAGGCAAGATGCAGTAGATGGTATAGAGTACAGTGTATACATATGAGATGATTAATGTAGGGTATGTAAACATTGAAGGTGTTGAAGGTGACTGGTGATACATTTATTACATCTAATTATGAATTATTAAAATACAGGAGATTTGAGTCTGTATGTTGGCAGCAGCCACTCATTGTTAGTGATGATGGCCTTGAGATAGAAGCTGATTTTCAGTCTCTCAGTCCCAGCTTTGATGCACCTGTACTGACCTTGCCTTCTTGATGATAGCGGGGTGAACAGGCAGTGGCTCGGGTTGTTGTTATCCTTGATTATCTGTTTGGCCTTCTTGTGACATCGGGTGATGTTGGTGTCCTGGAGGGCAGGTAGCTTCACCCGGCGATGCGTTGTGCAGACCGCACTACCCTCTGGAGAGGCTTACGGTTGTGGGTGGAGCAGTTGCCGTACCAGTCGGTGATAAAGCCCGAAGGTATGCTCTCGATTGTGCATCTGTACAAGTTTGTGAGTGTTTTTGGTGACAAGCCAGATTTCTTCAGCCTCCTGAAGTTGAAGAGGTGCTGTTGTGCCTTCTTCACCACGCTGCCTGTGTGGGTGGTCCATTTCAGTTTGTCTGTGATATGTACGCCGAGGAACTTAAAACTTTTCACCTTCTCCACTCGCGTCGATGTGGATAGGGGGGTGCTCCCTCTGCTGTTTCTTGAAGTCCACGATCATCTTCTTTGTTTTGTTTGACGTTGAGTGTGAGCTTATTTTCCTGACACCATACTCCGAGAGCCCTCATCTTCTCCCTGTAGGCCGTCTCGTCATTGTTGGTAATAAAGCCTAAAACTGGAGTGTTGTCTGCAAACTTGATAATTGAGTTGGAGGCGTGCATGGCCACACAGTCATGGGGGAACAGGGAGTACAGGAGAGGGCTGAGAACGCACCCTTGAGGGGCCCCAGTGTTGAGGATCAGCGAGGTGGAGATGTTGTTTCCTATCCGGCCCGTCAGAAAGTCCAGGACCAAGTTGCACAGGGCGAGGTCAAGAGTTTGGAGGGTACTATGGTGTTAAATGCTGAGCTGTAGTTGATGAACAGCATTCGTACATAGGTATTCCTCTTGTCCAGATGGGTTAGGGCAGTATGCAGTGTGATTGTGATTGCGTCATCTGTGGACCTATTGGGGCGGTAAAGCAAATTGGAGTGGGTCTAGGGTATTGGGTAGTGTGGAGATGATATGATCCTTGACTAGTCTCTCAAAGCACTTCATGATGACAGAAGTGAGTGCTACAGGGCGATAGTCGTTTAGCTCAGTTACCTTAGCTTTCTTGGGAACAGGAACAATTGTGGCCCTCTTGAAGCATGTGGGTACAGCAGACTGGAATAGAGATTGGTTGAATATGTCCATAAACACACCAGTCAGCTGGTCTGTACACGCTCCGAGGACCCGGCTAGGGATGCCGTCTTGCGAGTGTTAACACTTTGTGGATAGTCCACAGGTTTTGGTAGCGGGCCATGTCAGTGTCAGTGTCACTGTATTGTCCCCAAAGTGAGCAAAGAAGTTATTTAATTTGTCTGGGAGCAAGACATCGTTGTCCGCGACGGGGCTGGTTTTCATTTAGTAATCCGTGATTGACTGTAGACCCTGCCACATACGTCTCGTGTTTAGCCATTGAATTGCGACTCTACTTTGTCTCCATACTGACGCTTAGCTTGTTTCATTGCCTTGCGGATGGAATAGCTACACTGTTTGTATTCGGTGCTGCCATCAGTCCACGGTTTCTGGTTAGGGATGGTTTTAATAGTCACAGTGGGTATAACATCACCGATGCATCACCGATGCACTAATAAACTCGCGCACTGAATCTGCGTATACATCAATGTTGTTGGCTGAGTCTATCTGGAACATATCCCAGTATGTGTGATCGTAGCAATCTTGAAGCATGGAATCCGATTGGTCGGACCAGCATTGAACAGACCTGAGCACGGGCGTTTGCTGTTTAATTTTCTGTCTATAGGCTGGGAGAAACAAAATGGAGTCCTGGTCAGATTTACCAAAAGGAGGGCAGGGGAGGGATTTTTATGCGTTACGGAAGTTGGAGTAGCAATGATCCATAATGCTGCCAGCTCGAGTCGAGGCATTCGATATGCTGATGAAGTTTAGGGTGCCTTGTTTTCAGATTAGCTTTGTTAAAATCCCCAGCTACAATAAATGCAGCCTCAGGATGTATGGTTTCCAGTTTACATAGAGTCCAGTGAAGTTCTTTCAGGGCCATTGAGGTGTCTGCTTAGGGGGATATACACGGCTGTGATTATAATCAAAGATAATTATCTTGGTAGATAATGTGGTCGGCATTTGATTGTAAGGAATTCTAGGTCACGTGAACAAAATGACTGGAGTTCCTGTATGTTATGATCACACCACGTCTCGTTAATCATAAGGCATACACACCCGCCCTTCTTCTTACAAGAGAGATGTTTGTTTCTGTCTGCGCAATGCGTGAAGAAACCGGGTGGCTGTACCGACTCTGATAAGATGTCCCGAGTGAGCCATGTTTCAATGAAACAGAGAAGGTTACAATCTCTGATATCTCTCTGGAAGGCAACCTTTGTCTACCTTGTTGTCAAGAGACTGGACATTGGTGAGTAGTATACCCGGGAGCGGTGAGCGATGTGGCCGTCTACGGAGCCTGATCAGAAGACCTCTCCATCTGCCCCTTCTGCGGCGCTGTTGTTTTGAATCGCCTACTGAGATCTGATCCATTGTCCTGGGTGGTGGTCGCAACAGAGGATCCGCTTCGTGAAAGTCGTATTCCTGGCCGTAATGTTGGTAAGTTGACGTTGCTATTATATCCAATAGTTCTTCCCGGCTATATGTAATAAGACTTAACATTTCCTGGGGTAACAATGTAAGAAATTATTCAAAAAAAAAAAAAATACTGCATAGTTTTCTAAGAATGCAAAGCGAGGCTACCATCTCTGTCGGCGCCATCTTGCATCGGTTCCCTTTTCCACTGCATGATAGTAGTGATGAATAAATGAAGGATACATACCCTCAAACAGTCTCTACATAACCATGCTAGTTAGGAAATCCCAGTCCTCTCTCCCACTGTGTCGTCAGTGCCTTTCAGAACACCCGGTATTAGACGCACACACGCACACGCACATGCACACGCACACACTCACACACACACACGCACAGTCACGCACACACAGCCCCTCTGAGCCCCCAGTAAAACAGCTCTGTGGTCCCTGTTGATTTGCTTGTCTAAGCAGCAATTTGTTAGCGTGTGTTCTCAGCCAAGGCCCTGGCAATATCACGGTGCAAATTAGTTACGCCCCCTGACCACGTTTACTGCTCCTTCTCCACGAGTGGAAATTACATTAACTGTTTCAGTACTCCATGAAGCCACACAGAGCAGGGCCACACATACACACAAACACACATTCACACATGCATGGACGTACGCACACACACACACACACACACACACACACACACACACACACACACACACACACACACACACACACACACACACACACACACACACACACACACACACACACACACACACACACACACACACACACACACTCACACTTAACAGTGATACAAAAATATAGAACTGACCTCATTGAAACATTAAGTAAGACCATTCACTTCCTGTATTAACAGTGTTTTGGTGCTTAAAAGTGATTTTGATTGTGTTTCTCTGGGTTTAGGGCTGGTAGAGCAATATTTGATTGTGTGCATATATGGGAAAATTGCATGTAAGTCTGTAATATAAAAAAATAGCACTCATATAACATTTCAAAACAATGACTCTTGCTGAATTCCATACCAATTCCTTCCCCTTTCACCCCTCAGCCCCCTATTTACTCATTGACTCACCCCTCAGCCCTCTATTTACTCATTCACTCGCCCCTCAGCCCTCTATTTACTCATTGACTCACCCCTCATGGAGTAAACAATAAACAAGTCAATAACACAGTAGACTTTTTTTTTGTTTAAAAAAAAGTCTATATACATTGTGTGCAAAAGGCATGAGGAGGTAATAATTACAATTTAGCAGATTAACACTGGAGTGATAAATGATCAGATGGTCAAGTGCAGGTAGAGATAATGGTGTGGAAAAGAGCAGAAAAGTAAATAAATAAAAACAGTATGGGGATGAGGTAGGTAAATTGTGTGGGCTATTTACCGATGGACTATGTACAGCTGCAGCGATCGGTTAGCTGCTCAGATAGCAGATGCTTAAAGTTGGTGAGGAAGATAAAAGTCTCCAACTTCAATGAGTTTTGCAGTTCGTTCCAGTCACAGGCAGCAGAGAACTGGAAGGAAAGGCGGCCGAATGAGGTGTTGGCTTTAGGAATGATCAGTGAGATACACCTGCTGGAGCACGTGCAGTGGGTCTGGCGACGAATATGTAGCGAGGGCCAGCCGAGTAGAGCATACAGGTCGCAGTGGTGGGTGGTATAAAGTGCTTTAGTAACAGAGCGGATGGCACTGTGATAAACTGCATCCAGTTTGCTGAGTAGAGTATTGGAAGCCATTTTGTAGATGACATCGCCGAATTCGAGGATCGGTAGGATAGTCAGTTTTACTAGGGTAAGTTTGGCGGCGTGAGTGAAGGAGGCTTTGTTGCGAAATAGAAAGCCGATTAAAATTGAAACATTTGTAGAACACATGATACCGCTGTTCCTTCTCTCTCTATCCTATATTCTCATTTCCCCCTGTGTCAGTAGAAGGTCAGGGCTACTTAAACAGTGGGACCAGCTACAGTACCATCACAGCTGTGGCCTTGTTCATGTTACTGACTAGCCCAGCACCAAGAGGTGAGGAGGGGAGACGAGCGGATGGGCGGGGAGTGAAGAGGAGAGGAGGAGTTGAGAGGAGAGGGGGAAAGGAGAGAAGAGGAGATAGGAGGGGAGAGGACAGTAGAATCACTGAAGCTGGAGACTCATATCTCCCTCACTAGCTTTAAGCACCAGCTGTCAGACCAACTCACAGATCACTGCACCTGTACATAGCCCATCTGTAAATAGCCCATCCAACTACCTCATCCCAATACTGTATTTATTTATTTATCTTGCTCCTTTGCACCCCAGTATCTCTACTTACACATTCATCTTCTGCACATCTATTCACTCCAGTGTTTAATTGTTATATTGTAATTACTTCGCCATGGCCTATTTATTGTCTTACCTCCCTTATCTTACCTCATTTTCACACACTGTATATATACTTTTTCTACTGTATTATTGACTGTATGTTTGTTTATTCCATGTGTAACTCTGTGTTGTTGTATGTGTCGAACTGCTTTGCTTTATCTTGGCTAGGTCGCAGTTGTAAATGAGAACTTGTTCTCAACTGCCCTACCTGGATAAATAAAGGTGATTTTTTTTTAAGAGTAGTGTAGAGGAGAGGAGAGAAGAGGGGAAAGGGGAGATGAGGAAAGGGGAGGTGAGGAAAGGGGAGGAGCGAGCGGGGAAAAAATGATTGTCAAACAAATAGTTTGACAGCTGTGAATTCATGTGTTTAGGAGTATGAGCACTGACCCACAAACACATTTCCCTATACCCTAGACACCCATCTGAACGACCCAGATACTAAGGAGAAGTCCCTATCTGTTTTATGGCCCTGCTGTAAGCGGCCTGTATGCAGCAAAAATGTGGTCAGAGACCTTCTAGAGCAGCACCGCCCCCTCAAGATTCTGAGCCTGCCTGGCAGGGTTGGTCCTGCAAAGCCAGAGCCCCCTGATGGGAGATCATAATGTACAAGGAAATTATCAAAGCTGCTACTATGGGGGACCATGTGTGTGTTTCAGGGTCTCAGCGGAAGGGGGTATATCTGACCTCCATCACCTAGGTCGTGACAATGGTTAATCAAATTTCCCAATTTCTGCCCATTTTTTTGCTCAGTCTTGCAGGCCTTCTCATACAGCTGCAACTGTATATGCATTCATAATCAAGACCTTTCTTGAGATGGGCTCTGGGATGGTGCAACTGTTGAGAATATGATTCTATGGTTGTTGTCGGGGAAAGGGGTTGTGTGTGTGTGTGTGTGTGTGTGTGTGTGTGTGTGTGTGTGTGTGTGTGTGTGTGTGTGTGTCACAACTGTTGCAAGGGAATGAAAGATGTTAGGGACAATATAGGATGAATCACAATAATTGTTTGCTGAAATAATAATTGCTTGCCATAATGTAATTTTGGTAATGGCGAGACTGATTTGAGGTGAAAAGCCTTTGCATAAACTGCCAACATTACGACAAGTATTAATATCTTATTTTGGAAAATGAGATAAACAGGATTTAAAAAAAATAATATATATATATATATATATATATATATATATATATATATATATATATATATATATATATATATTGTAATGGCTATATATAATACAAATCGAGGTGAGGGCGATGGAAAAGCATTTGGCTGTTGATCTGCTTCTATTCTGTGGGTGGCACAGTGTCTTTCGAAGAATGGGTCCCGGTCTCTCTGGGGCCATGGGATCCGGGGGGTCGGGGCAGTCTGCAAGGGCATTGGGATGACAACCCAACTCGGCATGAGGAGGGGTTTTATTGGGTGGAATAGTGGGGACCAATTGGAGGTTTACTTAGTAGCAATGCAAATATGAAGGTAAAGCTATATAGACAGTAAATCATCATGTTTTAATGGTACGTTTCCAAACATATAATAATCATTTGATAATTAGAATTGAAACTTGAGTCTCATTATGGTAAGAGGTGAAATAAGTATAGCCAGTTGTAATTGTAATGGCTTAGCAGATAATTTTTTTAATTTTTTAATTTTTTATTTCACCTTTATTTAACCAGGTAGGCAAGTTGAGAACAAGTTCTCATTTACAATTGCGACCTGGCCAAGATAAAGCAAAGCAGTTCGACAGATACAACGACACAGAGTTACACATGGAGTAAAACAAACATACAGTCAATAATACAGTATAAACAAGTCTATATACGATGTGAGCAAATGAGGTGAGAAGGGAGGTAAAGGCAAAAAAGGCCATGGTGGCAAAGTAAATATAATATAGCAAGTAAAACACTGGAATGGTAGTTTTGCAATGGAAGAATGTGCAAAGTAGAAATAAAAATAATGGGGTGCAAAGGAGCAAAATAAATAAATAAATTAAATACAGTTGGGAAAGAGGTAGTTGTTTGGGCTAAATTATAGTTGGGCTATGTACGGTGCAGTAATCTGTGAGCTGCTCTGACAGTTGGTGCTTAAAGCTAGTGAGGGAGATAAGTGTTTCCAGTTTCAGAGATTTTTGTAGTTCGTTCCAGTCATTGGCAGCAGGGAACTGGAAGGATAGGCGGCCAAAGAAAGAATTGGTTTTAGGGGTGACTAGAGAGATATACCTGCTGGAGTGTGTGCTACAGGTGGGAGATGCTATGGTGACCAGCGAGCTGAGATAAGGGGGGACTTTACCTAGCAGGGTCTTGTAGATGACATGGAGCCAGTGGGTTTGGCGACGAGTATGAAGCGAGGGCCAGCCAACGAGAGCGTACAGGTCGCAATGGTGGGTAGTATAAGGGGCTTTGGTGACAAAACGGATTGCACTGTGATAGACTGCATCCAATTTGTTGAGTAGGGTATTGGAGGCTATTTTGTAAATGACATCGCCAAAGTCCAGGATTGGTAGGATGGTCAGTTTTACAAGGGTATGTTTGGCAGCATGAGTGAAGAATGCTTTGCTGCGAAATAGGAACCCTAGATTTAACTTTGGATTGGAGATGTTTGATATGGGTCTGGAAGGAGAGTTTACAGTCTAACCAGACACCTAAGTATTTGTAGTTGTCCACGTATTCTAAGTCAGAGCCGTCCAGAGTAGTGATGTTGGACAGGCGGGTAGGTGCAGGTAGCGATCGGTTGAAGAGCATGCATTTAGTTTTACTTGTATTTAAGAGCAATTGGAGGCCACGGAAGGAGAGTTGTATGGCATTGAAGCTTGCCTGGAGGGTTGTTAACACAGTGTCCAAAGAAGGGCCAGAAGTATACAGAATGGTGTCGTCTGTGTAGAGGTGGATCAGAGACTCACCAGCAGCAAGAGCGACCTCATTGATGTATACAGAGAAGAGAGTCGGTCCAAGAATTGAAACCTGTGGCACCCCCATAGAGACTGCCAGAGGTCCGGACAGCAGACCCTCCGATTTGACACACTGAACTCTATCAGAGAAGTAGTTGGTGAACCAGGCGAGGCAATCATTTGAGAAACCAAGGCTGTCGAGTCTGCCGATGAGGATGTGGTGATTAACAGAGTCAAAAGACTTGGCCAGATCAATGAATATGGCTGCACAGTAATGTTTCTTATCGATGGTGGTTAAGATATCGTTTAGGACCTTGAGCGTGGCTGAGGTGCACCCATGACCAGCTCTGAAACCAGATTGCATAGCAGAGATGGTATGGTGAGATTCGAAATGGTCGGTAATCTGTTTGTTGACTTGGCTTTCGAAGACCTTAGAAAGGCATGGTAGGATAAATATAGGTCTGTAGCAGTTTGGTTCAAGAGTGTCCCCCCCTTTGAAGAGGGGGATGACCGCAGCTGCTTTCCAATCTTTGGGAATCTCAGACGACACGAAAGAGAGGTTGAACAGGCTAGTAATAGGGGTGGCAACAATTTCGGCAGATAATTTTAAAAAGAAAGGGTCCAGATTGTCTAGCCCGGCTGATTTGTAGGGGTCCAGATTTTGCAGCTTTTTCAGAACATCAGCTGAACGGATTTGGGAGAAGGAGAAATGGGGAAGGCTTGATAAGGCTTGATAAGGCTTAATAAGAAAAGACTATCAGTATTTACCTGGCCAAAAGAGAAGGAATATAATATCTACTGCTTACATATTCAACAATTTTTATCACGTTCGTTGAAAGGAGTTGACCAAGGCGCAGCGTGAGTAGAGTTCCACATATTTTAATAAACTGAAACTCACCAAAAACAAAACAATAAATCACAAACGAAACGTGAAGCTACTGGTGTGGACTCAGGCAACTAAATGTAGACAAGATCCCACAAACACAAATGAGGAAATGGCTACCTCAATATGATCCCCAATCATTGACAACGATAAACAGCTGCCTCTGATTGGAAACCATATCAGGCCAACATAGAAATACAATATCACCTAGATGACCCACCCAAGTCACTATCACGCCCCAACCAACACAGAGAAAAAACAGCTTACTATGGTCAGGGCGTGACAATTTTAGATGAGGTTTTATGGAAAAAGGGCTTGGGGGGCGATATATACAGTTGAGGTCAGAAGTTTACATACACCTAGGTTGGAGTTATTAAAACTCGTTTTTCAACCACTCCACAAATGTCTTGTTAATAAACTATAGTTTTGGCAAGTTGGTTAGGACATCTACTTTGTGCATGACACAAGTCATTTTGCCAACAATTGTTTACAGACAGATTATTTCACTTATAATTCACTGTATCACAATTCCGGTGGGTCAGAAGTTTACAGATATTAAGTTCACTGTGCCTTTAAACAGCTTGGAAAATTCCAGAATGTGATGTCATGGCTTCAGAAGCTTCTGATTGGCTAATTAACATAATCTTTGACAATTAGATGTGTACCTGTGGATGTATTTCAAGGCCTACCTTCAAACGCAGCGCCTCTTTGCTTGACATCATGGGAAAAACAAAAGAAATCATCCAAGACATCAGGAAAACTCTTGTAGACCTCCACAAGTCTGGTTCATCATTGGGAGCAATTTCCAAACGGCTCAAGGTACTACGTTCATCTGTACATACAATAGTACGCATGTAGAAACACCATGGGACGACGCAGCCGTCATACCGCTCAGAACGGAGACGCGTTCTTTCTCCTAGAGATGAACGTACTTTGGTGCGAAAAGTGCAAATCAATCCCAGAACAACAGCCAAAGACCTTGTGAAGATGCTGGAGGAAACTGGTACAAAAGTATCTACAGTATATCCACAGTAAAACGAGTCCTATATCAACATGACCTGAAAGGCCGCACAGCAGGGAAGAAGCCACTGCTCCAAAACCACCATAAAAAAATGCCAGACTACGGTTTACAACAGCACATGGGGACAAAGATCATACTTTTTGGAGAAATGTCCTCTGGTCTGATGAAACAATATAGAACTGTTTGGCCATAATGACCACTTCTCTGGATTAAAATCAAATAAACACATTTCAGCCACACAATCATTATTTTGTGTGAACCAGAAGCAACAGCAATTATTTGACTCCTTGAAATGGACCTAAACCAATACTGTTGAAGTATGGCAAGACAGGAGACCAAAGCCGCCGGATGTATCATGTTATCAACATTATATTTGCTATCCAATTATCCCTCTAATTAGCAGTATATTGCATCCCTCCCTCCCTCCCTCCCTCCCTCCCTCCCTCCCTCCCTCCCTCCCTCCCCCTCCCTCCCTCCCTCCCTCCCCTCCCTCCCTCCCTCCCTCCCTCCCTCCCTCCCTCGCTTGCTGTCTTGATCTCTCTCTCTTGCTCTCTCTCCCTCTCTCTTTCCCTCCCTCTCTCTTTCCCTCCCTACCTTTTTTTCTACTGTCTCTCCTCAAGTCTGGGTCGTTGTTCATTGAGAAACTCAAGAGGAGAGGAGAGGGGAGGGGAGGGGAGGGGAGAGGAGAGGAGAGACACACAGACACACAGACACAGAGACACACAGACACACAGACACACAGACACAGAGACACACATACACACAGACACACAGACACACAGAGACACAGAGACACAGAGACACAGAGACACAGAGAGTAGAAGAAGGAGGGAGCGAGCAGAGAGAGGAGAGGAGATGAGAGACACAGAGACACACAGACACACAGACACACAGACACAGAGACACAGAGACACAGAGACAGAGAGACAGAGAGTAGAAGAAGGAGGGAGCGAGCAGAGAGTGGAGAGGAGATGAGAGACACACAGACACACAGACACACAGACACACCGACACACCGACACACAGACACAGAGACACAGAGACAGAGAGTAGAAGAAGGAGGGAGCGAGCAGAGAGAGGAGAGGAGATGAGAGACACACAGACACACAGACACACAGACACAGAGACACAGAGACAGAGAGTAGAAGAAGGAGGGAGCGAGCAGAGAGAGGAGAGGAGATGAGAGACACACAGACACACAGACACACAGACACAGAGACACAGAGACAGAGAGTAGAAGAAGGAGGGAGCGAGCAGAGAGAGGAGTGGAGATGAGAGACACAGAGACACACAGACACACAGACACACAGACACACCGACACACAGACACAGAGACACAGAGACAGAGAGTAGAAGGAGGGAGCGAGCAGAGAGAGGAGAGGAGATGAGAGACACAGAGACACACAGACACACAGACACACAGACACACAGACACAGAGACACAGAGACAGAGAGTAGAAGAAGGAGGGAGCGAGCAGAGAGAGGAGAGGAGATGAGAGACACAGAGAAACACAGACACACAGACACACAGACACAGAGACACAGAGACACAGAGACAGAGAGTAGAAGAAGGAGGGAGCGAGCAGAGAGAGGAGAGGAGATGAGAGACACACAGACACACAGACACACAGACACAGAGACACAGAGACAGAGAGTAGAAGAAGGAGGGAGCGAGCAGAGAGAGGAGTGGAGATGAGAGACACACAGACACACAGACACACAGACACAGAGACACAGAGACAGAGAGAGAAGAAGAAGGAGGGAGCGAGCAGAGAGAGGAGAGGAGATGAGAGACACACAGACACACAGACACACAGACACAGAGACACAGAGACAGAGA
Source organism: Oncorhynchus tshawytscha (assembly GCF_018296145.1). Taxonomy (NCBI): domain Eukaryota; kingdom Metazoa; phylum Chordata; class Actinopteri; order Salmoniformes; family Salmonidae; genus Oncorhynchus; species Oncorhynchus tshawytscha. The sequence goes on along the minus strand of NC_056429.1, from coordinate 94,419,633 downwards.
GTAGAAGAAGGAGGGAGCGAGCAGAGAGAGGAGAGGAGATGAGAGACACACAGACACACAGACACACAGACACAGAGACACAGAGACAGAGAGTAGAAGAAGGAGGGAGCGAGCAGAGAGAGGAGTGGAGATGAGAGACACAGAGACACACAGACACACAGACACACAGACACACCGACACACAGACACAGAGACACAGAGACAGAGAGTAGAAGAAGGAGGGAGCGAGCAGAGAGAGGAGTGGAGATGAGAGACACAGAGACACACAGACACACAGACACACAGACACACAGACACACAGACACAGAGACACAGAGACAGAGAGTAGAAGAAGGAGGGAGCGAGCAGAGAGAGGAGAGGAGATGAGAGACACAGAGACACACAGACACACAGACACACAGACACACAGACACAGAGACACAGAGACAGAGAGTAGAAGGAGGGAGCGAGCAGAGAGAGGAGTGGAGATGAGAGACACAGAGACACACAGACACACAGACACACAGACACACAGACACAGAGACAGAGAGTAGAAGAAGGAGGGAGCGAGCAGAGAGAGGAGTGGAGATGAGAGACACAGAGACACACAGACACAGAGACACAGAGACACAGACACAGAGAGTAGAAGAAGGAGGGAGCGAGCAGAGAGAGGAGTGGAGATGAGAGACACAGAGACACACAGACACACAGACACAGAGTAGAAGAAGGAGGGAGCGAGCAGAGACAGGAGAGGAGATGAGAGACACACAGACACACAGACACAGAGACAGAGAGTAGAAGAAGGAGGGAGCGAGCAGAGAGAGGAGTGGAGATGAGAGACACACAGACACACAGACACAGAGACACACAGACACAGACACAGAGAGTAGAAGAAGGAGGGAGCGAGCAGAGAGAGGAGAGGAGATCAGAGACACAGAGACACAGAGACAGAGAGTAGAAGAAGGAGGGAGCGAGCAGAGACAGGAGAGTAGAGCAGAGAGAGGAGTTTAGAGCAGAGAGAGGAGAGGAGATGAGAGACACAGAGACACAGACACAGAGAGTAGAAGAAGGAGGGAGCGAGCAGAGAGAGGAGAGTAGAGCAGAGAGAGGAGTTTAGAGCAGAGAGAGGAGAGGAGATGAGAGACACAGAGACACACAGACAGAGAGACAGAGAGTAGAAGAAGGAGGGAGCGAGCAGAGAGAGGAGTTGAGAGGAGAGGAGAGCAGAGAGAGGAGTTTAGAGCAGAGAGAGGAGTTTAGAGCAGAGAGAGGAGAGTAGAGCAGAGAGAGGAGTTTAGAGCAGAGAGAGGAGTTTAGAGCAGAGAGAGGAGAGTAGAGCAGAGAGAGGAGTTTAGAGCAGAGAGAGGAGAGTAGAGCAGAGAGAGGAGTTTAGAGCAGAGAGAGGAGAGGAGGATAGGGAAGGAAGGAATTGCAGCGTTCACATATAAACATAACACTTTGAAAAGTGATGATTTTCGCCTCATGTAAACCCATTTAAGCATCCAGGATTTTCATGTAAATGCCAAAAACGCATTTACATAAAGTTTCCCTGTGTTAGATATTTAAAACGGAAAATAGAAAAAGCCCGTTCAAACATGGAAAGTGTTGGTCCCATGTATTATGGGCAGAAATATAAGACCCCAGAAATGTTTCATATTTCTCTCAAATGTTGAGCACACATTTTTTATATTCCTGTTATTGAGCATTTCTCCTTTGCCTAGATAATCCATCCCCCTGACAGGTGTTGTCACGATCGTCGTAAGCATACTCGGACCAAAGCGCAGTGCCATATGGGTTCCACATGTTTATTCAACGAAACGCAAAAAAACAATAAAGAATAAATGAAATGTGACATTCTGGAGTGCTGACAAGCAACAACACAAAACAAGATCCCACAAAAAAACATTGGGGAAATGGCTGCCTAAATATTATCCCCAATCAGAGACAACACTAAACAGCAGCCTCTGATTGGGAACCATACCAGGCCAACATAGAAATATAACATCCTAGATTACCCACCCTAGTCACAACCCGACCTAACCAAAATAGAGAATAAAAAGGTGCGGACTCCGGACGCAAAACCTGACTCTATAGGGGAGGGTCCGGGTGGGCATCTAGCGTCGGTGGCAGCTCCTGTGCGGGGCGAAGTACCCACTGCGCTCGCAGATCTGCCAGCATCGGTGGCGGCTCTGGTGTGGGACGAAGAACCCGCTCATTCCGCGGATCCAGCATCGGTGGCGGCTCTGGTACGGGACTCTGCCCCCGCCCAGACCATGGGTCCGGCTATGGAGCTGAGTTGGCCGCCGTGCCTGGACTGAACACCGGTGCAGAGGAAGGCTCCTGCCATGGAGCGGGACTGGATAACGTGCCTAGACTGGGCATCGGTGCAGAGGGAGTCTCCTGCCATGGAGCGGGACTGGATGGCGTGCCTGGACTGGGCACCGGCACAGAGGAAGTCTCTGGCCATGGAGCTGGACTGGACACCGCACCCGGACTGAGTACTGGCGAAGAGGGAGGCTCCTGCCGTGGAGCGGGACTGGATACCGTGCCTAGACTGGGTATTGGCGCAGAGGAAGGCTCCTGCCCTGGAGCTGGAAGCTCTGGACAGTGAACCATCGCAGGAGGTTCCAGACCGTGGACCGTTGCAGCAGGTTCCGGACCGTGGACCGTCGCAGGAGGTTCCGGACCGTGGACCGTCGCAGGAGGTTCTGGACTGTGGACCATCGCAGGAGGTTCCGGACTGTGGACCATCGCAAGAGGTTCCGGACCGTGGACCGTCGCAGGAGGTTCCGGACCGTGGACCGTCGCAGGAGGTTCTGGACTGTGGACCGTCGCAGGAGGTTCCGGACTGTGTACCGTCGCAGGAGGTTCCGGACTGTGTACCGTTGCAGGAGGTTCCGGACCGTGTACCGTCGCAGGAGGTTCCGGACTGTGTACCGTCGCAGGAGGTTCCGGACTGTGGACTGTCGCAGGAGGTTCCGGACCGTGGACCGTCGCAGGAGGTCCCGGACCGTGGATCGTCGCAGGAGGTTCCGGACTGTGTACCGTCGCAGGAGGTTCCGGACTGTGGACCATCGCAGGAGGTTCCGGACTGTGTACCGTCGCAGGAGGTTCCCGACTGTGGACCGTCGCAGGAGGTTCCCGACTGTGGACCGTCGCAGGAGGTTCCGGACTGTGTACCGTCGCAGGAGGTTCCGGACTGTGGACCGTCGCAGGAGGTCCTGGACCGTGGACCGTCGCAGGAGGTCCCGGACCGTGGACCGTCGCAGGAGGTCCCGGACCGTGGACCGTCGCAGGAGGTTCCGGACTGTGTACCGTCGCAGGAGGTTCCGGACTGTGTACCGTCGCAGGAGGTTCCGGACTGTGTACCGTCGCAGGAGGTTCCCGAATGTGGACCGTCGCAGGAGGTTCCGGACTGTGGACCGTCGCAGGAGGTTCCGGCCTGTGGACCGTCGCAGGAGGTTCCGGACTGTGGACCGTCGCCGGAAGCTCTGGACTGTGAACCGTCGCCGGAAGCTCTGGACTGTGAACCGTCGCCGGAAGCTCTGAACTGGGGACCGTCGCCGGAAGCTCTGGACTGGGGACCGTTGCCGGAAGCTCTGGACTTGGGATGCGCACTGGAGGCCGATTGCGTGGAGCCAGAACAGATGGCACCGGACTGGGAAGGTGCACTGGAGGTCTGGTTCATAGAGCCGTCACAAATGGTCCCGGACAGTTGCGGGGAGTTGGCACAGGACGTACAGGGCTGTGGAGGCGTACCGGAGACCTGGTGCATGGAGCCGGCACAGTTTTTACCAGACTGCTAGCACGCTCTTCAGGACGAGTACGGAGAGCTGACTGAGGTGGCATCAAACAGATAATACGCTCCTTAGGGTGAATGTTGTGCATAATACACCAACACAACAACTCTCTCATTTCTCTCTCCCCCAATTTCTCCATCAACTCACTGATGGTCTCTGACTCTCTCCGTTCACTCTCCTCCAATTTCTCCCTCTTCTCCCAAACTGGCTCTGGTTCACTCCCTGGCTACGCCGACCACCCCGTGTGCCACCCCCCAAAAAATTTGGACTGTCTTTTCGGCTTTCTATGTGGCCGCGAACCCCGGCATCGTCGCTGTCCACCCTTCTCTATTGCGTCTGCTTCCAAGGAAGGCTTTCGTCTCCTCCTTGATCTCCTCCCAAGCCCAGGATACCTTCTCCTCCTCCTCGCTGCTTGGTCCTGTTGTGGTGGGATCTTCTGTTACGATCGTCGTAAGCATACTCGGACCAAAGCGCAGTGCGATATGGGTCCCACATGTTTATTCAATGAAACGCAAAACAAACAATAAAGAATAAACTAAATGTGACGTTCTGGAGTGCTCACAGGCAACAACACAAAAACAAGATACCACAAAAAACAGTGGGGAAATGGCTGCCTAAATATGATCCCCAATCAGAGACAGCGCTAAACAGCTGCCTCGGATTGGTAACCATACCAAGCCAACATAGAAATAAAACAACCTACATTACCCACCCTAGTCACAGTCACACCCGACCTAACCAGAATAGAGAATAAAAGGGCTCTCTATGGTCAGGGCGTGACAGGTGGGGCATATCAATAAGCTGATACATGGCATGATCATTACTAAGTCCACTCTAAAATGTGCTGTTTTGTCACACAACACGATGCCACATTTGTCTCAAGTTTTGAGGGTGCAATTTGCATGCCGGCTTCGGTAATGTCCACCAGAGCTGTTGCCAGAGAATTGAATGTTAATTTCTCCACCATAAGGTGCCTTCGACATTGTTTTAGAGAACTTGAGGTTAATGTTCCTGAAACATCACAAATATCATGAGACATATCCCCAATGTTTCTGTTTATGGAGTAAACAAGGATGCCAGTTGGATGTAGTATTTTATAATCTCCTGTTATTGCTATGTGCTAGTCAAGCCTCCCTAAAGTTTACCCAGTTTCCGGTTTCAAACACACTCAGACACTCCTTAGAACATAGTCGACATGAAAGCAATGCACACCACAACACACCTGCACACAATGCACGATAACACAACACACCTCAACACACCACAACACACCTGCACACAATGCACGATAACACAACACACCTCAACACAACACACCTCAACACACCACAACACACCTGCACACAATGCACGATAACACAACACACCTCAACACAACACACCTCAACACACCACAACACACCTGCACACAATGCACGATAACACAACACACCTCAACACAACACACCTCAACACACCACAACACACCTGCACACAATGCACGATAACACAACACACCTCAACACAACACACCTCAACATACCACAACACACTTCAACACACCACAACACACCTGCACACAATGCACGATAACACAACACACCTCAACACACCACAACACACTTCAACACACCACAATGCACCTCAACGCACCTCAACACACCACAACACACCTGCACACAATGCACGATAACACAACACACCTCAACACAACACACCTCAACACACCACAACACACCTGCACACAATGCACGATAACACAACACACCTCAACACAACACACCTCAACACACCACAACACACCTGCACACAATGCACGATAACACAACACACCTCAACACAACACACCTCAACATACCACAACACACTTCAACACACCACAACACACCTGCACACAATGCACGATAACACAACACACCTCAACACACCACAACACACTTCAACACACCACAATGCACCTCAACGCACCTCAACACACCACAACACACCTCAACACAACAATCCACAGCACAAAACACCCACACCACATCATAACCAAAACACACCACACCAAAACACACCACACCACACATCAACCAAAACACACCACACCACACCACCTCAACACAATACACCCACAACCAAAACACACCACACTAAAACACATCACAATACACCACACCTCAACCAAAACACACCACAACACACCTCAACACACTACACCACACCACAACACACCACACCAGAAAACACCACAACACACCTTAACACATCACAACAGACCACAACACAACAGCAACACTCGGGCCAAGTCCTTCTTTCAGGGTTGTATGTAATGTGGCTGGTCAATCGGTGGCAAAGGTTGTTCACCTGTCTATGAACCACTTGAATCAAAAACAGAGTCTATAGTGTCTGAAACTAGAGTCAAAATATGATGAAAAAAATATATGGTGTTAAAGTATGTAAAATATACTGTGTCCATAAAATGTGTATAGATTCAGAACTCTGGTGAAACATCACGGTTAAACATCTATGGCAAATAGAAAACTGGATGGTGTTCAGAGATAGATGGGAGGCGTTGAGGGTAGCTGAAGTATGGGACTAAAAACAAACAAAAGATAACTATTGTAAAATATACTGTGTCTGTAAAATGCATATAGTATAAGCTGGAATTCGAAGCCTAAGTCTTGTAGTCCATTAGTTTACTCTAACTAGAGGAGGGATGGTAGGGTTAGCGGAAATAATAAAGGAAAACCTTTTTTTTTAAATGTTTGTGGTAGATCAGCTTTAATATTGATATAGATTGTAGCTTGTATAGATTGTAGCTTACAGTGGCTTGTAAAAGTATTCACCCCCTTGGCATTTTTCATATTTTGTTGCCGTACAACCTGGAATTAAAATAGATTTTTGTGGGGTTTGTATCACTTGATTTACACAACATGCCTAACACTTTGAAGATACAAAATATGTTTTATTGTGAAATAAGCAAGAAATAAGACAAAAAAACGAAACTTGAGCGTGCATAACAAATCACCACCACAATGTCAATACTTTGTAGAGACACCTTTTGCAGCAATTACAGCCACAAGTCTCTTGGGGTATGTCTCTATAAGCTTGGCACATCTAGCCACTGGGATTTTTGCCCATTATTCAAGGCAAAACTGATCCAGCTCCTTCTGGTTGGATGGGTTCCGCTGGTGTACAGTAATCTTGAAGTCATACCACAGATTCTCAATTGGATTGAGGTCTGGGCTTTGACTAGGCCTTTCCAACATGTTTACATGTTTCACCTTAAGCAACTTTAGCAGTATGCTTAGGGTCATTGTCCTGCTGGAAGGTGAACCTCCGTCCCAGTCTAAAATCTCTGGAAGACTGAAGCAGTTTTCCCTGAATACTTTCCCTGCATTTAGCGCCATCCATCATTCCTTCAATTCTGACCGGTTTCCCCAGTGCCTGCCGATGAAAAACTTCCCCACAGCATGATGCTGCCACCACCATGCTTCACTGTGGGGATGGTGTTCTCTGGGTGATGAGAGGTGTTGGGTTTGCGCCAGACATTTTCCTTGATGGCCAAAAAGCTCAATTTTAGACTCATCTGACCAGAGTACCTTCTTCCATATGTTTGGGGACTCTCCCACATGCCTTTTGGCGAACACCAAACATGTTTGCTTATTTTTTTCCTTTAAGCAATAGCTTTTTTTCTGGCCACTCTTCCATAAGGCCCAGCTCTGTGGAGTGTACTGCTTAAAGTGGTCTCTACCTTTATTTATCTAGGCAAGTCAGTTAAGAACCAATTCTTATTTTCCATTGTTGAAGTGGCTAGTGATTTCAAGTCTATGTATGGGGGACACCAGCCTCTAATGTGCTAGTGATTACTATTTAACAGTCTGATGGCCTTGAGACAGAAGCTGTTTTTCAATCTCTCAGCCGCAGCTTTGATGCACTTGTACTGACCTCACCTTCTGGATGATAGCGGGATGAACAGGCAGTGGCTCGGGGGGTTGTGGTCCTTGATGATCTTTTTGGCCTTCCTGTGACATCGGGTGTCCTGGAGGCAGGTAGTTTCCCCCTGGTGATGCGTTGGGCAGACCGCACTACCCTCTGGAGAGCCCTGCGGTTGCGGGCGGTGCCGTTGCCATACATTGAGGTCATACAGCCGGACAGGATGGTCTCAAATGTGCAACTGTAAAAGTGTGTGAGGATTTTAGGTTCCAAAACAAATTTCTTCAGCCTCCTGAGGTTGAAGAGGCGCTGTTGCACATTTTTTACCACACTGTCTGTGTGGGTGGATCATTGCAGTTTGTCAGTGATGTGTACGCCGAGGAACTTGAAGCTTTCCACCTTCTCCACTGTGGTCCCATCAATGTGGATAGGGGTGGTGCTCCCTCTGCTGTTTGCTGAAGTCCACAATCAGCTCCGTTGTTTTGTTGACATTGGGTGAGAGGTTATTTTCCTGGTACCACACTCCCACCACACTCTCGTCATTGTTGGTAATCAGGCCTAATACTGTTGTGTCGTCTGCAAACTTGATGATTAAGTTGGAGGCGTGCGTGGCCACGCAGACATGGGTGGACAGGGAGTACAGGATGGGGCTGGGAGTACACTTGTGGGGCACCAGTGTTGAGAATCAGCGAAGTGGAGGTGTTGTTTCCGACCTTCACTATCTGGGGGCGGCCCGTCAGAAAGTCCAGGACCCAGTTGCACAGGGCGGCGTTCACAGGGCCTCAAGCTTAATGATGAGCTTGGAGGGTACTATGGTGTTGAATGCTGTGCTATAGCCAATGAACATCATGCTTACATAGGTATTATTCTTGTCCAGATGGGATAGGGCAGTGTGCAGTGCGATGGAGATTGCATCGTCTGATGATCTATTGGGGTGGTAAGCAAATTGAAGTGGGTCTAGGGTGTCAGGTAAGGTAGAGGTGATATGGTCCATGACTAGTCATTTAGTTCAGTTACCTTTGCTTTCTTGGGTACAGGAACAATGGTGGACATCTTGAAGCATGTGGGGACAGCAGCCTGGGATAGTGAGCTATTGAATATGTCCGTAAACACTTCAGCCAGCTGGTCTCCACATGCTCTGAGGACGCGACTAGGGATACCATCTGGGCCAGCAGCCTTGCGAGGGTTAACATGCTGAAATGGCTTACTCACGTCGGCCATGGAGAAGGAGGGCCCACAGTCCTTGGTAGCAGGCCTTGTCAGTGGCACAGTGTTATCCTCAAAGCAGGAGAAGAAGGTGTTTAGCTTGTCCGGACTCGAGACGCCAGTGTCCGCAATGTGAATGGATTTCCCTTTGTAGTCCGTGATTGTCTGTAGATCCTGCCACATACGTCTCCTGTCTGAGCCATTGGAATGCGACTCCACTTAGTCTCTATACTTACGTTTTACCTGTTTGATTGCCTTATGGAGAGAATAACTACACTGTGGGTACAACATATCCTGTACACTTCCTGATAAACTCAGTCACCATATTTGTGTATTCGTCTATGTTGTTCTCGGAGGCTACCCTGAACATATCCTAGTCCACTTGATCAAAACAATCTTGAACCGTGGATTCCGATTTGGTCAGACCAGTACTTACCACGGATATTTCCTGTTGGTTTCTTCCTACAGGAAGGGAGGAGCAAAACAGAGTCATGATCAGATTTGCCGAAGGGAGGGCGAGGGAGGGCCTTGTAGGCATCCCGGAAGTTAGAGATGCAGTGGTCTAGAGTTTTCGGAGCATGAATACTACAGTCAATGTTTTGGTAGAAATGTTTCTCAAATTTGCTATGTTCAAATCCACAGCCACAATAAATACGGCCTCAGGGTATGTGGTTTCCAGTTTGCAGTGAAGTTATTTGAGGGCCATCGGTGTAGGGGGAATATACACGGCTGTGACTATAACCAAAGATAATTCTCTTGGGAGGTAATATGATCGGCATGTGATTGTGAGGTATTCTAGGTCGGGTAAACAAAAGGACGAAGGATCCGATTTGTGAAAGTCCTGGTCGTATTCCTGGTCGTAATGCTGGTAATGATGGTGAATTACCACCCATCTGATATCCAAAAGTTCTTCCCGGATTTATCTAATAACACAAAAAATTACACTGTAAGAATATTTTCATTTTAAATGTTTTAATTTTTGATTTAACCTTTATTTAACTAGGCAAGTCAGTTAATACTTCTAAGGGCTGAGATCCAGGACGGGATCAATATGACAACAGCCAGTGAACGGGATCAATATGACAACAGCCAGTGAAAGTGCAGGGCGCCAAATTCAAAACAACAGAAATCTCATAATTAAAATCCCTCAAACATACAAGTACGTATCTTATACCATTTGAAAGGTAATCTTGTTGTTAATCCCACCAACAGTGTCTGATTTCAAATAGGCTTTACAGCAAAAGCACCACAAACAATTTTGTTAGGTCAGAGCCAAGTCACAGAAAAACACAGCTATTTTTCCAGCCAAAGAGTGGAGTCACAACATCAGAAATAGAGATTAGAGAATTAGAGAAATAGAGAATTAATTAACCACAAACCTTTGACGATCTTCATCAGATGACACTGTTTGTTTTGTTCGATAATGTCCATCATTTATGTCCAAATAGCTTCTTTTGTTAGGGCATTTGCTAAACAAATCCAAAAGCTCATTCTGGTCCAGCCGAACGTCGGACGAAAAGTTCAGTTACAGCCCGCAGAAACTTGTCAAACTAAGTATAGAATCAATCTTTAGGATGTTTTTATCATAAATCTTCAATAATGTTCCAACTGGAGAATTCCTATGTCTGTAGAAAAGCAATGGAACGAGAGCTAACTCTCTCGTGACCGCGCCTCAGAACCTGTGGCACTCTGCCAGACACCTGACTCATTCCTCTCTCATTCGGTCCCACTTCACAGAAGAAGCATGAAACAATGTTCTGTTGACTGTTGACATCTAGTGGAAGCCTTAGGAAGTGCAACATAACCATAACCAATAACCACTGTATCTATAATAATAGGGGCTGAGTTTTAAAAAAAACTACAAGCCTCAGATTTCCCACTTCCTGGTTGGATTTTTCTCAGGTTTTCCCCTGCCATATGAGTTCTGTTATACTCACAGACATCATTAAAACAGTTTTAGAAACTTCATAGTGTTTTCTATCCAATACAACTATGCATATATTAGCATCTGGCACAGAGTAGCAGGCAGTTTACTCTGGGCACCTTATTCAGACAAGCTACTCAATACTGCCCCTCTGTCACCAAGAAGTTAATCACCACTTCATTAAGTCAGGATTCCTATTTGACTCAGCCATGCCTCCTTGCCCGTCCAACAATTCCTCATCTCCCACCCCTTCTAATGTGACTATCCCCGATGCTTCTCCCTCTTTTTCCCCTGCCCTGCTACAAAGTTTCTACCTGCAGGCAGTCACTGAGTTTGAGGTGGTAAAGGAGATCCTTAAACTTAGACCATTTCTTCTTTAAGGTTGCTGTCCTTATCATCGCCGAGCATATCTCCACATTTTTTAACCTGTATCTCCTTTCTGGGGAGGTTACCATTGCTTGGAGGTCAGCCAGGGTTTGTCCTTTTTTTAAAGAGGTCAAGATGATCTTAACTGTTATAGGCCTATTTCTATTTTGCCCTGTTTATCAAAACCTACTAGTATTTTCTACTACTTCTAGGACACATCACGGCACTCTATTCTCCTCTGTAAACTGGTCATCTCTGTGTACCCATCGTAAGACCCACTGGTAGATGCTTACTTATAAAACCCTCTTAGGCCTCACTCCCCCCTATCTACTGCAGCCCTCATCCTCCACATACAACACCGGTTCAGCCTGTCACATTCTGTTAAAGGTCCCCACACATCCCTGGGTCGCTCCTCTTTTCAGTTCGCTTCAGCTAGTGACTGGAATGAGCTGCAACAAACACTCAAACTGGACAGTCTTATCTCCATCTTTTCATTCAAAGACTCAATCATGGACACTCTTACTGACAGTTGTGGCTGCTCTGCGTGATGTATTATTATCTATATCTTCTTGCCCTTTGTGCTGTTGTGTGTGCCCAATAATGTTTGTCCCATGTTTTATGCTGCTACCACATTGTGTTGCTACCATGTTGTTGTTATTTTGTGTTGCTACCTTGCTGTGTTGTCATGTGTTGATGCCTTGCTATGTTGTTGTCTTAGTCTCTCTTTATGTAGTATTGTGTTGTCTCTATTGTTGTGATGTGTGATTTGTCCTATATTTATTTTGTATTTATTTAAAATAATTGAATCCCAAACCCCCGTCCCCGCATGAGGCCTTTTGCCTTTTGGAGGCCATCATTGTAAATAAGAATTTGTTCTTAACTTCTTATGGCTAGGGGCAGCATTGAGTAGCTTGGATGAATAAGGTGCCCAGAGGTGGCCAGAGTAAACTCCCTGCTCCTCAGTCCCAGTTGCTAATATATCCATGTTATTAGAATATTGGATAGAAAACACTCTGACGTTTCTAAAACTGTTTGAATGATGTATGTGAGTATAACAGAAGTAATATGGCAGGCAAAAACCTGAGACAAAATCCAACCAGGAAGTGGGAAATCTGAGGTTGGTTGATTTTCAACTCATTCCCTATTGAAGATACAGTGGGATATTGGTCACGATGCACTTCCTAAGGCTTCCACTAGATGTCAACAGTCTTTAGAAACTTGTTTTAGGCTTCTACTGTAAAGTAGGGGCTCATAAGAGCTCTTTGAGTCAGTGGTCTGGCAGAGCTCCACAGGCTCGTGGCGCTCGTTCCTGTGAAAGGTAGTTCCCGTTCCATTGCTTTTCTACAGACAAAGGTTGTAGAAACATTATTGAAGATTTATGTTAAAAACATCCTAAATATTGATTCTATACATCGTTTGACATGTTTCTACGGACTGTAACGGAACTTTTTGACATTTCGTCTGCTCCTAGTGAACGCGCTTCGTGACTTTGGATTTGTTTACCAAATGCCCTAACAAAAGAAGCTATTTGTACATAAATTATGGACATTATCGAACAAAACAAACATTTATTTTGGAACTGCGATTCCTGGGAGTGCATTCTGATGAAGATCATCAAAGGTAAGTGAATATGCTCTTTATGACTAATATTGACTACCCAATATGGCGGATATCTTTTTGGCTGCTTTGTTGTCTGAACGCTGTACTCAGCTTATTACATAGTTTGCTTTTTCCGTAAAGTTTTTTTACTAATCTGACACAGCGGTTGCATTAAGAAGTATATCTCTAATTCCTTGTATAACACTTGTATTTTCATCAACATTTATACTGAGTATTTCTGTAAATGGAACCATTTTCCAGAACTTCTTGGGGTTAGACCCACACAGAGAGAACTGCTCCTTTAAAGTAACTAACTTTGGCCTGTCAGATAGCCTGAGTACACTTATTTCTCATTTGCCTGAATGATAGCCAGTCAGGCTGAGTATGCGTGTGCCGAGCCTTTCGCCAAACGCAATTCTTGAGGTGGAGTAACTCTGCAAGATCATGGTCGAACCAGGGGCTGAACCTGTGTTTAATTCTCATTTTCTTTATGGGGGTGTGTTTGTTAACAATCCCACTGAAAATATCAAAAAAGAAGGCCCAAGCATCTTTGACAGAGTGGATCAAGCTGATTCTATATCATTTTACAGAGGCCAGTTCATGGAGGAAGGCTTGCTCATTAAAGTTTTTTGCAAGTGTCTATGACAAATCAGGACATGTCATTTCACTGAGCAGCCATTATAAACACAGGCTGTAAAACAGTGATCACTAATGTCATTACAGAAAACATCAGACTGATACCTATATGAATTATTTGTGAGGATAACATTTTGTGAGGAAAACCTTATTTGTGAGGATAGCATTTTCTGGGTGTTTGGAGTCTTACCTTGTGGGAATGGTAATAATCTGAGAAAAATGTAGGGAGTCCCGTTGCTTTAAGACTTGGTCAGGTGGTTTAAGCATGTCCCAGTTTAGGTCACCAAGCAGAACAAATTCAGACTTAGTGTAAGGGGCCAGGAGAGAGCCTAGGGCAGGTAGGGTACAGGCCGGTGCTGATGGAGGACGATCGCACCCAGCAACAATCAACAAAGAGCTATTTGAAAGTTTAATGCTTAAAACCAACAAATCAAATTGTTTGGGGACAGACTTGGTAGAGACAACCGAGCACTGAAGGTGATCCTTGGTAAAGATTGCCACTCCCCCACCTGTGGAAGATCTGTCTTGCCGAAAAAGGTTCTAACCAGAAACGTTAACATCAGTATTGAAAACACTCTTCCTTAATCACGTCTCAGTAATGACCAACACATCTGGATAGGAGCTGTGAACCTACACTTTTAATTGATCCATTTTAGGTAATAAGCTTCTAGTGTTAACGTGCAGAAAACCCAGGCTTTTACTTGAGCAGAAATCAGTGAAGCAGATATTAGAGCACAAGTCAGAATTGGGACTAGCAACAGTATGGGCCAGTGTGTACATGCACATTTCCAGATATCATCAACAGTAATACAATAAATCAGAGCTCTGCAGTGCTGATTTATGACATCTGAATTTGCATCAGATGGAAACAAGATCATATTGTGCAGCAATTTCATCAGGTAACATGAATATAAAGCCGGTGAGAGGTGGTTCGAATAGTATGGGAGGCCAAAAGTCTGTGTAACCAAAAGAGAGTCCCGAGTGTGGGAAAAAACATAGTTTGTCCCACGGATGGGTAAAGAAAGTTTGTAGTCAACAATGTATGCAGGAGTCATGAGACAAAGAGCAAAATGCACAATAAAAAAAAAGTATATATAACAACTTGGGGCCACCATTGTAAGTTCAGAGTCACTTACCCCAACAGTGCGTGAGTGCTGAAATAACACATAAAAAAACTAAATACTGCAAAGTTTCTTAAGAACTAGAAGCATGGCAGTCCTATCCGTCATCACCATTTTCATCACCTGATTTAGTATGTAGGGAGGAGGTGAAGAGCAACATGCAATTTTGTTGTATTGTTTTTCCCTTCAGCTAGCCCGGGTTTACACTAAATCTACACACACACACACACACACACACGCACACACACACACACACTTAGCATTCCAGTGGTTTTCCGTAAAGCATTGAGCTCATATCACGTAGCTGGTCGATATCTACCACATCCGTCAATCAAAAAGTAAATTACTACTACTACTGGATGACAAATATCCTTCCCTCTCAATCACGTTTCTCTCTGCTCCCTTCTCGTTCTCATCCTCCCGCCCTCCTGCACTCCCTCCTCCTCATCTCTGGATAGTTCTTCTGAGTCTGTTCTCAGCCCAGCCAGGTATCTCTCCAGGTATCTCTCCAGGTACCCCCCCCCCTCAACCTCTGTCACTTTCTCTCTATATATATAGTATTTCTATCTCTGTTTCTCTTTTGCTCTCTTTCTCTCTTCTCTCTCTCTCTGTGTTTACTCCCCTTTCTCACTCTCTCTTTTCTTGTATGGTTCTCCTCAGCCCAGTAGCTCCGTACCTTAGTACTTCAGAGCCGTGGTATAGATTACTTTGAGGAGGGGGAACACTGGTTCCAACTAGCGAATGCACCTGCCAATAATTATTTGTACACACATACATCCCCCCCACACACACACACACACACACACACACACACACACAGGCCATACACTTTACAGTCCAGTCAGGTCCTGTGTTATTTACCATCCAGAATTAAAGATGAATGAGAGTGATAAATCAAGGAGAGGGAAACACACTAACTCTCCTAGCCAGGTGCATGTGTTGGAAACTTAGAGAGATCGAGCAATATATATATATATAAAGCACGAGAGAGAGAAACAACCTGCAGTTCGTTAATCACTCTGAAATATGGCCAAGACAGGGTTTGTTGTTTGGGTCGGCTCTGAAAATGAAAGAGCCCCCCCCCCCCACCCCCATTATTATTTTATGGCTGCTGCTCTATTGATGAATGAGATATACAATGGGGGAAATAAAAGGAGGGTAGAATGGAGAGTTACTTTTATGGGATCACAGATTACTAATGGGCCTCGACTCGCAGCAATATTATTTAGTGTTGTATCAATGCCAGACCTGGGTTCAACTACTATTTAAAACGTTATCTGTGCTCGAATGAGTCTGCTTGGCTGAATGGAATTAATAGGACAGTCAAAAAGTGCAAACCCAGCTAGAGAAAATGTTGTATGTATTTGAAAGATTTCAAGTAGTATTTGAAACCAGGTATGTTTAACGTTCATTCCAGAAGAAAAATGTCTCACCTGGTAGTGATAAATGAAACTAATTAAACGTCTTTCTCCATCTGTATTGAACCCTTTATGGATCCATCCTGCTTTCAGTGGTGCTTGTGAAGCTGTAGTACGGTTTCATTCCATTCCATTGACATTTGAATGGCATACAATATATGAATAGTTGTTTCAAATCAAACTGTATTTGCCACATGCGATGAATACAACAACTGTAGACTTTACCTTGAAATGCTTTATTGATGGATTGATGGATGTGCGTATTACATTCAGGATAAATCTATAATAACAAATCAACCATGCCAAGTGGTAAACTTCAACACTCCTCCTGTCTCCACCCAGGTACCATCTCCATCAACACACAGCGCCAGGCCTACACAGCCCCAGGAGAGAGTGAGATCCTTGATCTGGATGATAACCTGTACCTTGGAGGACTACCAGAGAATAAACTAGGCATGGTCTTCCCTACAGAGGTACAACACTCACGCACACACACACACACACACACACACACACACTCACACACACACACACACACACACACACACACACACACACACACACACACACACACACACACACACACACACACACACACACACACACACACACACACACACACACACACACACACATATAGATAAACACACAGAGACACAGAGACACACACACACACACGTAATCAACCAGAGAGTAGCGAACCTGTAGCAGCTTAGAGGTTAATTATGCCTTGCTCAAGAGCACAATGGTAGTGGATGGTAGTAGTGATCTGAAATAAGCAGCTCCCCAGTCACCAGTTTTATTTCACGTGTCTCCAGGTCTGGACAGCTCTCCTAAACTATGGCTACGTGGGCTGCATCCGGGACCTGTTCATCGATGGCCAGAGTAAAGATGTCCGCCGCATGGCCGAGGTTCAGAAGGCTGCAGGGGTCAAACCATCCTGTTCTAAAGAACCGCCCAAGCAGTGCCTGTCAAATCCCTGCCAGAATAACGGGGTCTGTCGGGAGGGATGGAACCGTTACGTCTGTGACTGCTCGGGGACGGGATACCTGGGCCGCTCCTGTGAGAGGGGTAAGACATCCATCCATATTTGATCTCTTTCTGGTTTTGATGAATGGGTATTGATACAGAGTGTTGTTACTCCAGTGAGAGAGGTTAGACACATCCCTTGTTTAAATTGTTTGTTTGAGATACAGATTGAGATCAAGATCAAGATTGTTTACACAGTTCTGACATGGAGAATATTGGGTATAGATAAAGTATGGTTTGTGTTGAAAGGTCTATGTAGAGTAGGGGTGTCTTGTGTGTTGAAAGGTCTATGTAGAGTAGGGGTGTCTTGTGTGTTGAAAGGTCTATGTAGAGTAGGGGTGTCTTGTGTGTTGAAAGGTCTATGTAGAGTAGGGGTGTCTTGTGTGTTGAAAGGTCTATGTAGAGTAGGGGTGTCTTGTGTGTTGAAAGGTCTATGTAGAGTAGGGGTGTCTTGTGTGTTGAAAGGTCTATATAGAGTAGGGGTGTCTTGTGTGTTGAAAGGTCTATGTAGAGTAGGGATGTCTTGTGTGTTGAAAGGTCTATGTAGAGTAGGGATGTCTGGTGTGTTGAAAGGTCTATGTAGAGTAGGGGTGTCTGGTGTGTTGAAAGGTCTATATAGAGTAGGGGTGTCTTGTGTGTTGAAAGGTCTATGTAGAGTAGGGGTGTCTGGTGTGTTGAAAGGTCTATATAGAGTAGGGGTGTCTTGTGTGTTGAAAGGTCTATGTAGAGTAGGGGTGTCTGGTGTGTTGAAAGGTCTATATAGAGTAGGGATGTCTTGTGTGTTGAAAGGTCTATGTAGAGTAGGGATGTCTGGTGTGTTGAAAGGTCTATATAGAGTAGGGATGTATTGTGTGTTGAAAGGTCTATGTAGAGTAGGGATGTCTGGAGTGTTGAAAGGTCTATATAGAGTAGGGGTGTCTGGAGTGTTGAAAGGTCTATGTAGATTAGGGGTGTCTGGAGTGTTGAAAGGTCTATATAGAGTAGGGATGTCTGGAGTGTTGAAAGGTCTATGTAGAGTAGGGGTGTCTGGTGTGTTGTAAGGTCTATATAGAGTAGGGATGTCTTGTGTGTTGAAAGGTCTATGTAGAGTAGGGATGTCTGGAGTGTTGAAAGGTCTATATAGAGTAGGGATGTCTTGTGTGTTGAAAGGTCTATATAGAGTAGGGGTGTCTGGTGTGTTGAAAGGTCTATGTAGAGTAGGGATGTCTGGTTTGTTGAAAGGTCTATGTAGAGTAGGGGTGTCTTGTGTGTTGAAAGGTCTATGTAGAGTAGGGGTGTCTGGTGTGTTGAAAGGTCTATATAGAGTAGGGATGTCTTGTGTGTTGAAAGGTCTATATAGAGTAGGGATGTCTTGTGTGTTGAAAGGTTTATGTAGAGTAGGGATGTCTGGTTTGTTGAAAGGTCTATGTAGAGTAGGGGTGTCTTGTGTGTTGAAAGGTCTATGTAGAGTAGGGGTGTCTGGTGTGTTGAAAGGTCTATATAGAGTAGGGATGTCTTGTGTGTTGAAAGGTCTATATAGAGTAGGGATGTCTTGTGTGTTGAAAGGTCTATGTAGAGTAGGGATGTCTGGTTTGTTGAAAGGTCTATATAGAGTAGGGATGTCTTGTGTGTTGAAAGGTCTATATAGAGTAGGGGTGTCTGGTGTGTTGAAAGGTCTATATAGAGTAGGGATGTCTTGTGTGTTGAAAGGTCTATATAGAGTAGGGGTGTCTTGTGTGTTGAAAGGTCTATGTAGAGTAGGGATGTCTTGTGTGTTGAAAGGTCTATATAGAGTAGGGATGTCTTGTGTGTTGAAAGGTCTATATAGAGTAGGGATGTCTGGTTTGTTGAAAGGTCTATATAGAGTAGGGATGTCTGGTGTGTTGAAAGGTCTATATAGAGTAGGGATGTCTGGTTTGTTGAAAGGTCTATATAGAGTAGGGATGTCTGGTGTGTTGAAAGGTCTATATAGAGTAGGGATGTCTGGTTTGTTGAAAGGTCTATATAGAGTAGGGATGTCTGGTTTGTTGAAAGGTCTATATAGAGTAGGGATGTCTGGTGTGTTGAAAGGTCTATATAGAGTAGGGATGTCTGGTTTGTTGAAAGGTCTATATAGAGTAGGGATGTCTGGTTTGTTGAAAGGTCTATATAGAGTAGGGATGTCTGGTGTGTTGAAAGGTCTATATAGAGTAGGGATGTCTGGTGTGTTGAAAGGTCTATATAGAGTAGGGATGTCTGGTTTGTTGAAAGGTCTATGTAGAGTAGGGATGTCTGGTGTGTTGAAAGGTCTATATAGAGTAGGGATGTCTGGTGTGTTGAAAGGTCTATATAGAGTAGGGATGTCTGGTTTGTTGAAAGGTCTATGTAGAGTAGGGATGTCTGGTTTGTTGAAAGGTCTATATAGAGTAGGGATGTCTGGTTTGTTGAAAGGTCTATATAGAGTAGGGATGTCTGGTGTGTTGAAAGGTCTATATAGAGTAGGGATGTCTGGTGTGTTGAAAGGTCTATATAGAGTAGGGATGTCTGGTTTGTTGAAAGGTCTATGTAGAGTAGGGATGTCTGGAGTGTTGAAAGGTCTATATAGAGTAGGGATGTCTGGAGTGTTGAAAGGTCTATATAGAGTAGGGATGTCTGGAGTGTTGAAAGGTCTATATAGAGTAGGGATGTCTGGAGTGTTGAAAGGTCTATGTAGAGTAGGGATGTCTGGAGTGTTGAAAGGTCTATATAGAGTAGGGATGTCTGGTTTGTTGAAAGGTCTATATAGAGTAGGGATGTCTGGTGTGTTGAAAGGTCTATATAGAGTAGGGATGTCTGGTGTGTTGAAAGGTCTATATAGAGTAGGGATGTCTGGAGTGTTGAAAGGTCTATATAGAGTAGGGGTGTCTGGTGTGTTGAAAGGTCTATGTAGAGTAGGGATGTCTGGAGTGTTGAAAGGTCTATATAGAGTAGGGATGTCTGGAGTGTTGAAAGGTCTATGTAGAGTAGGGATGTCTGGAGTGTTGAAAGGTCTATATAGATTAGGGATGTCTGGAGTGTTGAAAGGTCTATGTAGAGTAGGGATGTCTGGTGTGTTGAAAGGTCTATATAGAGTAGGGATGTCTGGTGTGTTGAAAGGTCTATATAGAGTAGGGATGTCTGGAGTGTTGAAAGGTCTATATAGAGTAGGGATGTCTGGTTTGTTGAAAGGTCTATATAGAGTAGGGATGTCTGGTGTGTTGAAAGGTCTATA
The DNA here is from genome assembly GCF_018296145.1 of Oncorhynchus tshawytscha. NCBI lineage: Eukaryota > Metazoa > Chordata > Actinopteri > Salmoniformes > Salmonidae > Oncorhynchus > Oncorhynchus tshawytscha. The sequence goes on along the minus strand of NC_056429.1, from coordinate 94,399,447 downwards.
TAGAGTAGGGATGTCTGGAGTGTTGAAAGGTCTATATAGAGTAGGGGTGTCTGGTGTGTTGAAAGGTCTATGTAGAGTAGGGATGTCTGGAGTGTTGAAAGGTCTATATAGAGTAGGGATGTCTGGAGTGTTGAAAGGTCTATGTAGAGTAGGGATGTCTGGAGTGTTGAAAGGTCTATATAGAGTAGGGATGTCTGGAGTGTTGAAAGGTCTATATAGAGTAGGGATGTCTGGAGTGTTGAAAGGTCTTTGTAGAGTAGGGATGTCTGGAGTGTTGAAAGGTCTATGTAGAGTAGGGATGTCTGGAGTGTTGAAAGGTCTATGTAGAGTAGGGATGTCTGGTGTGTTGAAAGGTCTATATAGAGTAGGGATGTCTGGAGTGTTGAAAGGTCTATGTAGAGTAGGGATGTCTGGTGTGTTGAAAGGTCTATATAGAGTAGGGATGTCTGGTGTGTTGAAAGGTCTATATAGAGTAGGGATGTCTGGAGTGTTGAAAGGTCTATGTAGAGTAGGGATGTCTGGAGTGTTGAAAGGTCTATGTAGAGTAGGGATGTCTGGAGTGTTGAAAGGTCTATATAGAGTAGGGATGTCTGGAGTGTTGAAAGGTCTATGTAGAGTAGGGATGTCTGGAGTGTTGAAAGGTCTATGTAGAGTAGGGATGTCTGGAGTGTTGAAAGGTCTATGTAGAGTAGGGATGTCTGGTGTGTTGAAAGGTCTATATAGAGTAGGGATGTCTGGAGTGTTGAAAGGTCTATGTAGAGTAGGGATGTCTGGTGTGTTGAAAGGTCTATATAGAGTAGGGATGTCTGGTGTGTTGAAAGGTCTATATAGAGTAGGGATGTCTGGAGTGTTGAAAGGTCTATGTAGAGTAGGGATGTCTGGAGTGTTGAAAGGTCTATGTAGAGTAGGGATGTCTGGTGTGTTGAAAGGTCTATATAGAGTAGGGATGTCTGGAGTGTTGAAAGGTCTATATAGAGTAGGGATGTCTGGTGTGTTGAAAGGTCTATGTAGAGTAGGGATGTCTGGTGTGTTGAAAGGTTTCTGTAGTGTAGGTATGTCTTGTTTGTCGAAAGGGTTCAACAAAGTAGTGGTGGGATTTAATGGTGGTGGAGAAGGGGGTGGAGGGTGTCAGAAAGAAATGTGAATATATTTGACATCAAAGGCTGCCTTAAAAGAGAAGGGTTTTAAGCCATTCATTACACATGCTGCAGATTTGGGATGCTTTGTCAGAGAAGAGAGAGGAATGACCACCTCCTTGCTTGTGTGTGTGTGTGTGTGTGTGTGTGTGTGTGTGTGTGTGTGTGTGTGTGTGTCTGTGTGTGTGTTTGTGTCTCTGTGCATTTGTATATGTGTGTGTGTGTCTCTGTGTGTGTGTCTATGTATGTGTGTGTCTGTGTGTCTCTATTTGTGTGTGTGTCTGTGTGTCTCTATTTGTGTGTGTGTGTGTGTGCGTGTGTGTAAGACCACATCCCTGCTTCTGCTTCAGTTCTGGGCTGCTTGGTACTGAAGGAGGAGCCTGTCAGTTGGACTGTTTAATAGCAGTGTTGAAAGTTACCAACTCCAAGAAGGCAAACAACGACATAAGAATACTAAATCTGTATGTTGGGGATGAGGATGGAAAGAGAGAGGGAAAGATTGAGAGGGAGCTAGAGGGAGAAAGATAAATATATGTACATATATGCTTACCTTTGACTCTCTCCCACAAATACCTGTAACTCATTAGGTAAATTAGTGTGAGGAGCCTACAATTAACAATTATCCAACCTGTGCTGACATAAAAACATTACACACACACATCTTAACCAATTAATTGGTTAAGATGCAATGGTTGATAATATATAATTACTGTGGCAAGATGAAATGGTTGATAAGATATAATTACTGTGGCAAGATGAAATGGTTGATAATATATAATTAGTGTGGCAAGATGAAATGGTTGATAAGATATAATTACTGTGGCAAGATGAAATGGTTGATAATATATAATTACTGTGGCAAGATGAAATGGTTGATAATATATAATTACTGTGGCAAGATGAAATGGTTGATAAGATATAATTACTGTGGCAAGATGAAATGGTGGATAATATATAATTACTGTGGCAAGATGAAATGGTTGATAAGATATAATTACTGTGGCAAGATGAAATGGTTGATAATATATAATTACTGTGGGAAGATGAAATGGTTGATAAGATATCATTACTGTGGCAAGATGAAATGGTTGATAATATATAATTACTGTGGCAAGATGAAATGGTTGATAAGATATAATTACTGTGGCAAGACGAAATGGTTGATAAGATATAATTACTGTGGCAAGATGAAATGGTTGATAAGATATAATTACTGTGGCAAGACGAAATGGTTGATAATATATAATTACTGTGGCAAGATGAAATGGTTGATAAGATATCATTACTGTGGCAAGATGAAATGGTTGATAAGATATCATTACTGTGGCAAGATGAAATGGTGGATAATATATAATTACTGTGGCAAGATGAAATGGTTGATAAGATATCATTACTGTGGCAAGACGAAATGGTTGATAAGATATCATTACTGTGGCAAGATGAAATGGTGGATAAGTTATCATTACTATGGCAAGATGAAATGGTTGATAAGATATCATTACTGTGGCAAGACGAAATGGTTGATAAGATATCATTACTGTGGCAAGATGAAATGGTTGATAATATATAATTACTGTGGCAAGACGAAATGGTTGATAAGATATCATTACTGTGGCAAGATGAAATGGTGGATAAGATATCATTACTGTGGCAAGATGAAATGGTTGATAAGATATCATTACTGTGGCAAGATGAAATGGTTGATAATATATAATTACTGTGGCAAGATGAAATGGTGGATAAGATATCATTACTGTGGCAAGATGAAATGGTTGATAAGATATCATTACTATGGCAAGATGAAATGGTGGATAAGATATCATTACTGTGGCAAGATGAAATGGTTGATAAGATATCATTACTGTGGCAAGATGAAATGGTTGATAATATATAATTACTGTGGCAAGATGAAATGGTGGATAAGATATCATTACTGTGGCAAGATGAAATGGTGGATAAGATATCATTACTGTGGCAAGATGAAATGGTGGATAAGTTATCATTACTATGGCAAGATGAAATGGTGGATAAGATATCATTACTATGGCAAGATGAAATGGTGGATAAGTTATCATTACTATGGCAAGATGAAATGGTGGATAAGTTATCATTACTATGGCAAGATGAAATGGTGGATAAGTTATCATTACTATGGCAAGATGAAATGGTGGATAATATATAATTACTGTGGCAAGATGAAATGGTGGATAAGATATCATTACTATGGCAAGATGAAATGGTGGATAAGTTATCATTACTATGGCAAGATGAAATGGTGGATAAGTTATCATTACTATGGCAAGATGAAATGGTGGATAAGTTATCATTACTATGGCAAGATGAAATGGTGGATATGATATCATTAATGTGGCAAGATGAAATGGTGATAGAAAACAGGGCCCTATACACAAATACACACTCACAAATACACATGTTAAAATACACATAAAAAATACACGTTTAAAAATGGAGATAGAGAGGAAACAGAGAGATAGAGAGGTGGAGGAAAGACAGGAAATATAATGAGAGATAGAGAGGTAGATGAAACAGAGAGAGAGAGGTGAAGGAAGGAGAGGACATAGAGAGAGAGAGGTAGAGGAAAGACAGGAAAGAAAGAGAGAGCGGGAGAGAGAAAGAGAGAGAGAATATCTAAAGCCTGAGGTCATCTGCCGTTGGACTAAAGAGCAGGAACCTGGACTTCACCAAAGTAATCGTAAATACAGACATTGTCATCCTACAAGAAACATGGTACAAAGGAGACGGACCCACTGGTTGCCCTCTAGGTTACAGAGAGCTGGTGGTCCCATCCACCAAACTACCAGGTGTGAAACAGGGAAGGGACTAAGGTGTATGCTAATTTGGTATAGAGCAGACCTAACCCACTCTATTATATTAATCAAAACAGGAACATTTTACATTTGGCTAGATTTTCAAAAGGAAAGGATAACAGAGAAAAATGTCCTCCTGTGTGCTACCTATATACCCCCACTAGAATCCCCATACTTTAATGAAGACAGCTTCTTCATTTCCAGGGCCAGGGACATGTTCTAGCCTGTGGCGACCTTAATGCAAGAACCGGACAAGAACCTGACACTCTCAGCAAAAAGGGGGACAAACACGCACCTGAATGCTTCCCTGTCAAATCTAATAATGTAAAACAGAAAACAGAAGAAAGTTAACAACAATGACAAATGGTTTGATGAAGAATGCAAAATCCTGAGAATGAAATTGAGAAACCTATCCGAATAAAATATAGAGAACCAGAAAACCCGAGTTTATGCCATCACTATGGTGAATCACTAAAACAATACAGAAAATCACTGTGGAAAAGGAAAGAACAGCACCTCAGAAATCAGCTCAATGTAATTGAATAATCCAGACTCTAACCACTTCTGGGAATATTGGAAAACCCTAAACAAACAATAACATGAGCATTTATATATCCAAAATGGAGATAGATGGGTAAACCACTTCTCAAATATTTTTGGCCATATAACAAAGGACAAACAGCAAAAACATATACAGTGGGGCAAAAAAAGGCCTGTAATTTTCATCATAGGTACACTTCAACTATGACAGACAAAATGAGAAATAGAAAAATCCAGAAAATCACATTGTAGGATTTTTAATGAATTTATTTGCAAATTATGGTGGAAAATCAGTATTTGGTCAATAACAAAAGTTTATCTCAATACTTTGTTATATACCCTTTGTTGGCAATGACAGAGGTCAAACGTTTTCTGTAAGTCTTCACAAGGTTTTCACACACTGTTGCTGGAATTTTGGCCCATTCCTCCATGCAGATCTCCTCTAGAAAAGTGATGTTTTGGGGCTGTTGCTGGGCAACACGGACTTTCACCTCCCTCCAAAGATTTTCTATGGGGTTGAGATCTGGAGACTGGCTAGGCCACTCCAGGACCTTGAAATGCTTCTTACGAAGCCAGTCCTTCGTTGCCCGAGCGGTGTGTTTGGGATCATTGTCATGCTGAAAGACCCAGCCACGTTTCATCTTCAATGCCCTTGCTGAAGGAAGGAGGTTTTCACTCAAATCTCACGATACATGGCCCCATTCATTCTTTCCTTTACACGGATCAGTGTCCTGGTCCCTTTGCAGAAAAACAGCCCCAAAGCTTGATGTTTCCACCCCATGCTTCACAGTAGGTATGGTGTTCTTTGGATGCAACTCAGCATTCTTTGACCTCCAAACACGACGAGTTGAGTTTTTACCAAAAAGTTATATTTTGGTTTCATCTGACCATAGGACATTCTCCCAATCTTCTTCTGGATCATCCAAATGCTCTCTAGAAAACTTCAGACGGGCCTGGACATGTACTGGCTTAAGCAGGGGGACAAGTCTGGCACTGCAGGAGTCCCTGGCGGCGTAGTGTGTTACTAATGGTAGGCTTTGTTACTTTGGTCCCAGCTCTCTGCAGGTCATTCACTAGGTCCCCCTGTGTGGTTCTGGGATTTTTGCTCACCGTTCTTGTGATCATTTTGACCCCACGGGGTGAGATCTTGTGGGGAGCCCCAGATCGAGGGAGATTATCAGTGGTCTTGTATGTCTTCCATTTCCTAATAATTGCTCCCACAATTGATTTCTTCAAACCAAGCTGCTTACCTATTGCAGATTCAGTCTTCCCAGCCTGGTGCAGGTCTACAATTTTGTTCCTGGTGTCCTTTGACAGCTCTTTGGTCTTGGCCATAGTGGAGTTTGGAGTGTGACTGTTTGAGGTTGTGGACAGGTGTCTTTTATACTGATAACAAGTTCAAACAGGTGCCATTAATACAGGTAACGAGTGGAGGACAGAGAAGCCTCTTAAAGAAGAAGTTACAGGTCTGTGAGAGCCAGAAATCTTGCTTGTTTGTAGGTGACCAAATACTTATTTTCCACTATAATTTGCAAATAAATTCATTAAAAATCCTACAATGTGATTTTCTGGAGAAAAAAAATCTCATTTTGTCTGTCATAGTTGAAGTGTACCTATGATGAAAATTACAGGCCTCTCTCATCTTTTTAAGGGGGAGAACTTGCACAATTGGTGGCTGACTAAATACTTTTTTGTCCCACTGTACTTGATCAAATACACATTTTAGAATCATCAACTAATAACTACCTTGGGAAAATCCTCTGCATTATCATTAACAAATCAAATCACATTTATTTATATAGCCCTTCGTACATCAGCTGATATCTCAAAGTGTTGTACAGAAACCCAGCCTAAAACCCCAAACAGCAAGCAATGCAGGTGTAGAAGCACGGTGGCTAGGAAAAACTCCCTAGAAAGGCCATAACCTAGGAAGAAACCTAGAGAGGAACCAGGCTATGTGGGGTGGCCAGTCCTCTTCTGGCTGTGCCGGGTGGAGATTATAACAGAACATAGCCAAGATATTCAAATGTTCATAAATGTCCAGCATGGCCCAATAATAATAAGGCAGAACAGTTGAAACTGGAGCAGCAGCACAGCCAGGTGGACTGGGGACAGCAAGGAGTCATCATGTCAGGTAGTCCTGAGGCATGGTCCTCCGAGAGAGAGAGAGAGAGAGAGAAAGAAAGAAAGAAAGAGAGAATTAGAGAGAGCACACTTAAATTCACACAGGACACCGAATAGGACAGGAGAAGTACTCCAGATATAACAAACTGACCCTAGCCCCCCGACACATAAGCTACTGCAGCATAAATACAGCAGACTTATACATTTCCTCAGTGAAAACAATGTACTGAGCAAATGTCAAATTGGCTTTTACAAAATTACCGTGCAACAGACCACGTATTCACCATAAACACCCTAGTTAACAAACAAACAAACCAAAACAAAGGCAAAGACTTATCATGCTTTGTTGATTTAAAAAAAAATGCTTTGACTCAATTTGGCATGAGGGTCTGCTATACAAATTGATGGAAAGTGGAGTTGGGGGGAAAACATACAACATTATAAAATCCATGTACACCAACAACAAGTGTGCGGTTAAAATTAGCAAAAAACACACATTTCCTTCCACAGGGCCGTGGGGTGAGACAGGGATGCAGATTGAGCCCCACCCTCTTCCACATATATGTCAATGAGTTGGTGAGGGCACTAGAACAGTCTGCCGCAACTGGCCACACACTACTAGAATCTGAAGTCAAAAGTCTAGTGTTAACTGATGATCTGGCGTCACGCCCTGACCTTAGAGAGCCTGTTTATTTCTCTATTTGGTTAGGTCAGGGTGTGATTTGGATGGGCATTCTAGTTTTCCATTTCTTTGTTGGCCGGGTATGGTTCCCAGTCAAAGGCAGCTGTCTATCATTGTCTCTGATTGGGAATCATACTTAGGCAGCCTGTTTTCCACCTGAGTTTGGGGGATCTTGTATTTGCACAGTTACTAGGTTGCCTGCAGAACGTTAGGTTCCTTTATTTTTTGTTGTTTTGTTGGTGTTCATCAAAAAATAAAGAAAGATGTACACTTTCCACGCTGTGCTTTGGTGTCATTCTGACGACGGACATAACACCTGGTGCTTCTGTCACCAAACAAGGAGGGCCTATAGCAGTACCTAGATCTTCTGAACAGATTCTGCCAGACCTAGGCCCTGACAGTAAATCTCAGTAAAACAAAAATATTGGTTTTCCAAAAAGGTCCAGTCACCAGGACCACAAATACAAATTCCATCTCGACACTGTTGTTTTAGAGCAGGTATTCCCAAACTGGGGTACGCACAATTCCGTAGGGGATACACACAAAAATATATATATACATAATCTCAGCAAAAAAAAGAAACGTACTCTCGCTGTAAATTGTGTTCATTTTTTAGCAAACTTAACATGTGTAAATATTTGTATGAACATAAGATTCAACAACTGAGACATAAACTGAACAAGTTCCGCAGGCATGTGACTAACAGAAATGGAATAATGTGTCCCTGAACAAAAGGGGGGTTAAAATCAAAAGTAACAGTCAGAATCTGTTGTGGTCACCAGCTGCATTAAGTACTTTAGTTTGTCTCCTCCTCATGGACTGCACCAGATTTGCCAGATCTTGCTGTGAGATGTTAGCCCACTCTTCCACCAAGGCACCAGCAAGTTCCCGGATATTTCAGGGGAGAATGGCCCTGGCCCTAACACTCACCCTCTGATCCAACAGGTCCCAGACGTGCTCAATGGGATTGAGATCCGGGCTCTTCACTGGCCATGGCAGAACATTGACATTCCTGTCTTGCCGGAAATCACACACAGAATGAGCAGTTTGGCTGATGGCATTGTGTCATGCTGGAGGGTCATGTCAGGATGAGCCTGCAGGAAGGGTACCACATAAGGGAGGAGGATGTCTTCCCTGTAACACACATCGTTGAGATTGCCTGCAATGACAACAAGCTCAGTCCGATGATGCTGTAACACACCGCCAAAGACCATGACGGACCCTCCATCTCCAAATCAATCCCGCTCCAGAGTACAGGCCTCGGTGTAACGTTCATTCATTCGATGATAAATGCAAGTCCGACCATCACCCCTTGTGAGACAAAATCGCGACTCGTCAGTGAAGAGCACTTTTTGCCAGTCCTGTCTGGTCCAGCGACAGTGGATTTGTGCCCATAGGCAACGTTGTTGCCGGTGATGTCTGGTGAGGACCTGCCTTACAACAGGCCTGCAAGCCTATTGTGGACAGTCTGAGCACTGATGGAGGGATTGTGTGTTCCTGGTGCAACTCAGGCAGTTGTTGCTATCCTGTACCTGTCCCGGAGGTGTGATGTTCTGATGTACCAATCCTATGCAGGTGATGTTACACGTGGTCTGCCACTGTGAGGACAATCGGCTGTCCATCCTGTATCGCTGTCCTAGGTGTCTCACAGTACGGACATTGCAATTTATTGCCCTTGCCACATCTGCAGTCCTCATGCCTCCTTGCAGCATGCCTAAGGCACGTTCACGCAGATGAGCAGGGACCCTGGGCATCTTTCTTTTGGTGTTTTTCAGAGTCCTTTCCACAGGTGCATGTTCATGAATTATTTATGGTTCATTAACCTCTTGCGACGAGCAAACCCGTATCCGGGAGCGTAATCTTAGCCTCAAACGCATTAGCATAACGCAGCGGACATAAATACCCCTATAAACTTTTCCTATTCATGAAAATCGCAAATGAAATGAAATAAATATATTCAAACACAAGCTTAGCCTTTTGTTAACAATACTGTCATCTCAGATTTTCAAAATGTGCGTTACAGCCAACGCTAGACAAGCATTTATGTAAGTTTATCATGGCATAATGCTATGCTAGCTCTGCTGGCAGCAGGCAACATTTTCATGAAAATAAGAAAAGCAACCAAATTAAATAATTTACCTTTGAAGAACTTCAGATGCTTTCACTCAGGAGACTCCCAGTTAGATAGCAAATGTTCCTTTTTTCCCAAAATATTATTTTTGTAGGCGAAATAGCTCCCGTTTCTTCATCATGCTTGGCTGAGAAATCAACCGGAAAATGCTAAAACTATAACGCCAAACTTTTTTCAAAATTTGCTCCATAATATCGACAGAAACACGGCAAACCTTGTTTAGGATCCATCCTCAAGGTGTTTTTAACATATATATTCAATAATATATGCGTCGAGGCAATTGGTGTCTCATAAGAAGCGATTGGAAAAATGGCTACCTCAGTATTTTACGCGAGATTTTCTGCGGGAGACACCATGTGACATGCTATATATGGCCCCTTACAGCCATTCTTCAATGGAAGATGTCCTAAAAAGACGTCACAATGCTGTAGACACCTTGGGGAATATGTGGAAAACGTAAGCTCATTCGTAACTCATTCACAGCCATATAAGGAGTCATTGGCCTGAGGCGGTTTCAAAAAATGCGGCACTTCCTGGTTGGATTTTTATCTGGGTTTCGCCTGTAACATCAGTTCTGTGGCACTCACAGACAATATCTTTGCAGTTTTGGAAACGTCAGAGTGTTTTCTTTCCAAAGCTGTCAATTATATGCATAGTCGAGCATATTTTCGTGACAAAATATCTTGTTTAAAACGGGAACGTTTTTCATCCCAAAATTTTTATAGCGTCCCCTAATGCATAACTGGGAAACAGTGTTAAAACCCTTTACAATGAAGAAATGTGAAGTTATTTGGATTTTTATGATTTATCTGTGAAAGACAGGGTCCTGAAAAAGGGACGTTCTTTATTTGCAGAGTTTATATCTATAATTGTTTTTAAACTATTTTTTCGTTTTTCAAACAGTCCAATTATATTTTCCAAAAGGGCAATACATTTGGGTGAGGTTTTTTTCTTGTCTGAGTAGCCTCGTTTCACTGCCAAAAATAAAATTAAACCATCTAGTGTTCAGTGAATTAACAAAACAGTGTCAAATACAGATAGCCTAGTCAATGATTTAACATCCAATCACATTAACCGTTACTCTCTCAAACGTAGCTGCTGCACATGTTGGTATCTGTACTGATGACGCAAAACCCATGACAGGGAGACATCGTAGAGTGGTAACACACATGCAAGCAGTTGCTCCCGACGCCACTTGAGTACACTGCAGCATCCACCGAGACTATTGCTGCCAAGGGAATGCATGACAGCTTGAAAGACATTTTGGATACTACAGTGAAAAATGTTAACTTTGTTAAAGCAAGGCCCCTGAACTCTTTTCTGTATTTCCTGCACTATGCAATGATATGGACAGCGACGATGTAACGCTTTTACAACATACAGAAGTGCGCTGCTTATCAAGGGGCAAAGTATTGACACATTTTTTTTTTTTTTTGCGATACAAACTTAAAGTTTTCTTTACTGACTATAATTTTCACTTGTCTGACCGCTTGCATGATGACGAGTTACTCACACGACTGGCCTATCTGGGGTTTTTCTCACCTGAATGATCTGAATCTAGGATTGCAGGGACTCTCCACAACTATATTCAGTATTGTGGACAAAATTGAGGCTATGTTTAAGAAGTTGGAGCTCTTCTCTGTCTGCAAGGACAACACACAGGTCTTTCCATCATTGTATGATTTTTTGTGTGTAAATGAACTCAAGCTTATGGACAAAGTCAAATGTGATATAGCGACGCACCAGAGTGAGTTGGGTGCGCAATTACGCCGGTACTTTCTTGAAACGGATGACACAAACAACTGGATTCGTTATCCCTTTCATGCCCTGCCTCCAGTCCACTTGCCGATATCTGAACAAGAGAGCCTCATCGAAATTTCAACAAGTGGTTCTGTGAAAATTGAATTTAGTCAGAAGCCACTACCAGATTTCTGGATTGGGCTGCACTCAGAGTATCCTGTCTTGGCAAATCACGCTGTTAAGACACTGATGCCCTTTGCAACCATGTACCTATGTGAGAGTGTATTCTCAGTCCTCACTAGCATGAAAACTAAATACAGGCACAGACTGTGTGTGGAAAATGATTGTAGACAGGGACCCTCTTTTCAATACAACCCAACATTGCAGAGGTATGTGCATCCTTTCAAGAACACCCATCTCATTAACCTGTGGTGAATTATTCACAATTTTTGATGAACAAATACATTTTTATATGTAAGATGGTTAAATAAAGAGCAAATAATTGATTATAATAATTGATTATAATTATTATTATTATATTATTATTTGTGCCCTGGTCCTATACGATCTCTGTGTCACTTCCCACCAGCTGGGTTGTGACAAAAACTCACACTCATTCTTATGTTTAATAAATATATCTGACAATGGTGGCAAAAAAAACGACATTTGAGAGTGTGCTGAACCTGGTGCTATAGGGGGTACCTAGCTAGAGGTTGAATGTTTGAAGGGGTACGGGACTATTAAAAGTTTGGGAAGCACTGCCCTAGAGTACACAAAAAACTATACATACCTCGGCCTATACATCAGCGCCACAGGTAACTTCCACAAAGCTGTGACCGAGCTGAGACGAGAAGGGCCTTCAATGCCATCAAAAGGAACATTAAAATTTGACATACCAATTAGGATCTGGCTAAAAATACTTAAATCAGTTATAGAACCCATTGCACTTATGGTTGTGAGGTCTGGGGTGTGCTCACCAACCAAGAATTCACAAAATGGGACAAAAATATACTCCGTGTTCAACGTAAAACACCAAATAATGCATGCAGAGCAGAATTTAGACCGATATCCGCTAATTATCAAAATCCAGAAAATAACCGTTAAATTCTACAACCACCTAAAAGGAAGTGAGTCCCAAACCTTCCATAACAAAACCATCACCTACAGAGAGATGAACCTTGAGAAGAGTCTCTTCAGCAAGCTGGTCCTGGGGCTCTGTTCACAAACACATACCCCACAGAGACCCAGGACAGCAACACAGTTAGACCCAACCAAATCATGAGAAAACAAAAAGATAATTATTTGACACATTTGTAAGGAATTAACAAAAAAAACAGAGCAAACTAGAATGCTATTTGGCCCTAAACAGAGAGTACACCGTGACAGAATATCCGACCACTGACTGACCCAAACTTAAGGAAAGCGTTGACTACATACAGACTCAGTGAGCATAACCTTGCTCTTGAGAAAGGCCACCGTAGGCAGACCTGGCTCTAAAGAGAAGACAGGCTATGTGCACACTGCCCACAAAATGAGCACTTCCGACAGAGGATCAAAATGTAAACATGCAAAATGCATAATCATATTAGAGACACATATTCCCATCAGATTACACAGATCCACAAAGAACTTTTAAACAAACACAATTATTTATTTTACCTTTATTTTACTAGGCAAGTCAGTTAAGAACAAATTCTTATTTTCAATGACGGCCTAGGAACAGTGGGTTAACTGCCTGTTCAGGGGCAGAACAACATAATTGTACCTTGTCAGCTCGGGGATATGAACTTGCAACCTTTCGACGCTCTAACCATTAGGCTACCGATTTTGATAAACTCCCATATCTACTGGGTGAAATACCACAGTGTGCCATCACAGCAGCAACCTGTTGCAACAAGAAAAGGGCAAACAGTGAAGAACAAACACCATTGTAAATTCAACCCATATTTATGTTTATTTATTTTCCCTTTTGTACTGTATCTATTTGCACATCGGTACAACACTGTATATGTATATAGACATAATATTCATTCTTTTGGAATTTTTACCATTAATTTTTTATTGTTTATTTCACTTGCTTTGGCGATGTAAACATATGTTTCCCATGCCAAGAAGAGACAAAGAGAGAGAGAGAGAGAGAGAGAGAGAGAGAGAGAGAGAGAGAAGAGAATTGACTGCTCTGAGCTTCGGTCACTTCTGGCCTCCTACACGGAACTGTAAAATGGCTGTCTTCTCCTGCTAACCATTTGGCTCATCAACCCACTCACTCATGACCAGATCCCGAGAGAAATAGAATCACTCTAGTCCCTCTCTTCCTCCCTCCCTCCTACCTGCGGCACAGAGAGGAGGATAACTATTTGAAGGTAGAGAGAGGGAGAGAGAGAAGGACAGACACTGAGCAATCCATTTCAGCATACTAACGAACCAGGTCTCCAAGGATGCCCCTTGCAGTGAATTAGACCTACAGTGTAGGGTGTGTAGATTAGTAATGCTTAGTAATGCACTGTGTGGCGGGTTGTTCCGTGTCATATAAATGAACCATATTTCATATTGGCAATTCATTTCCCATCCCTTGACAATTCAACTAAGTGAGACAGTGATCATGACAAAGTGAGAAAATTGCTTTTTAACTTTTTAGTATATGTTTGGTCTATAAAATATATATTTGTTAAGTGCATGTGTTTGTATGTACTGTACAGTTGAAGTTGGAAGGTTACATACACTTAGGTTGGAGTCATTAAACATTAAATGTATTGTTAACAAACTATAGTTTTGGCAAGTCGGTTAGGGCATCTACTTTGTGCATGACACGAGTAACTTTTCCAACAATTGTTGACAGACAGATTATTTAATTTATATTTCACTGAATCACAATTCAGTGGGTCAGAAGTTTACATACACTAAGTTGACTGTGTCATTAAACAGGTTGGAAAATTTCAGGAAATTATGTCATGGCTTTAGAAGCTTCTGATAGGCTAATTGACATCATTTGAGTCAATTGGAGGTGTACCTGTGGATGTATTTCAAGGACTACCTTCAAACGCAGTGCCTCTGCTTGACATCATGGGAAAATCAAAAGAAATCAGCCAAGACCTGGTTCATCCTTGGGAGCAATTTCAAAACGCCTGAAGGAACCACGTTCATCTGTACAAACAATAGTACGAAAGTATAAACACCATGGGACCACGCAGCCGTCATACCGCTCAGGAAGGAGAAGCGTTCTGTCTCCTAGAGATGAACGTACTTTGGTGCGAGAAGTGCAAATCAATCCCAGAACAACAGCAAAGAACCTTGTGAAGATGCTGATGGAGACAGGTACAAAAGTATCTGTATCCACAGTAAAACGAGTCCTATATCGACATAACCTGAAATGCCGCTCAGCAAGGGAGAAGCCACTGCTCCAAAACCGCTATAAAAAAGCCAGACTACCGTTGCAACTGCACATGGGGACAAAGATCGTTATTTTTGGAGAAATGTCTGATCTGATGAAACAAAATTAGAACTGTTTGGCCATAATGACCATCATTATGTTTGGAGGAAAAAGGGGGAGGCTTGCATGCCCAAGAACACTATCCCAACTATGAAGCATGGGGGTGGCAGCATCATGTGGAGGTGCTTTGCTGCAGGAGGGACTGGTGCACATCACAAAATAGATGGCATCATGAGGTAGGAAAATTATGTGGATAAATTGAAACAACATCTCAAGACATCAGTCAGGGAGTTAAAGCTTGGTCGCAAATGGCTCTTCCAAATGGACAATGACCACAAGCAAACTTACAAAGTTTTGGCAAAATGGCTTAAGGACAACACAGTCATGTTTTTGTAGTGGCCATCAAATAGCCCTGACCTCAATCCTATAGAAAATGTGTTGGCAGAACTGAAAAAGCATGTGCGATCAAGGAGGCCTACAAACCTGACTCAGTTACACCAGCTCTGTCAGGAGGAATGGGCCAAAATTCACCCACATTATTGTGGGAAGCTGTTTGAAGGCTACCCAAAATGTTTGACCCAGGTTAAACAATTTAAAGGCAATGCTACCAAAGAGTAATTGAGTGTATGTAAACTTCTGACCCATTGGGAATTTGATGAAAGAAATAAAGCTGAAATAAATTATTCTCTCTGCTATTATTCTGACATTTCACATTCTTAAAATAAAGTGGTGATCTTAACTGACATAAAACAGGGAATTTTTAGTAGGATTAAATGTCAGGATTTGTGAAAAACTGAGTTTAAATGTATTTGACTAAGGTGTATGTAAACTTCCGACTTCAACTGTATATGTGACTGCACGCGTGTGTGTGTTTCATTCTGTCGCCATGTAATTAGACATTGCTTAGTCTTGTCCCACTTGGCAGCGTCTTTACTGAGAGGCGTTATATTAATCATATTAGAGACACATATTCCCATCAGATTACACAGATCCACAAAGAACTTTTAAACAAACACAATTATTTATTTTACCTTTATTTTACTAGGCAAGTCAGTTAAGAACAAATTCTTATTTTCAATGACGGCCTAGGAACAGTGGGTTAACTGCCTGTTCAGGGGCAGAACAACAGATTTGTACCTTGTCAGCTCAGGGGTTTGAACTTGCAACCTTCCAGTTACTAGTCCAACACTCTAACCACTAGGCTACCCTGCCACCCCATTGCCTAACCTTAATTAAGAATTCAGAGTTAAATCCTATATTTAACCTTAAACACTTCAAAATGTGATGTATGAGAAACATGGATGAACCTCTAATTCTAAGGTGAGACTGTGAGAGCTGGGAACTGTGTATAGGGTAGTGTGAATGACAGTAGTCACGATTAGGAAATACGTCATTCAGAAACTTTTGGTGGTGACAGTGTTGGATAGACGACGTCACATCCGAGTGGGAGAGGAGGGAGAGAGAGAGAGAGAGGTAGAGAGAACAGTGAAATAAAGAGAGAGAGAGAGAGGGGAGAGAGAAGAGAACAGGGCGAGAGAGGGGAGGGAGGGAGGAGACAGCAGAGAGAGAGAGAGAACAGGGAGAGAGAAAGAGAACAGGGAGAGAGAGGGGAGGGAGGGAGGACACAGCAGAGGGAGAGAACAGGGAGAGAGAGGGGAGGGAGGAGACAGCAGAGAGAGAGAACAGGGCGAGAGAGGGGAGGGAGGGAGGACACAGCAGAGAGAGAGAACAGGGAGAGAGAGGGGAGGGAGTGAGGGAGGAACAGCAGAGAGAGAGAACAGGGAGAGAGAAAGAGAACAGGGAGAGAGAGGGGAGGGAGGGAGGACACATCAGAGAGAGAGAACAGGGAGAGAGAGGGGGAGGGAGGGAGGGAGGAGACAGCAGAGAGAGAACAGGGCGAGAGAGGGGAGAGAGGGAGGAGACAACAGAGAGAGAGAACAGGGAGAGAGGGGGAGGGAGGGAGGAGACAGCAGAGAGAGAGAGAACAGGGAGAGAGAAAGAGAACAGGGAGAGAGAGGGGAGGGAGGGAGGAGACAGCAGAGAGAGAGAACGGGGTGAGAGAGGGGAGGGGAGGGAGGAGACAGCAGAGAGAGAGAAAACAGGGAGAGAGAAGGGAGGGAGGTAGGGAGGGAGGGAGAGAGGAGACAGCCGAGAGAGAGAGAACAGGGAGAGAGAAGGGAGGGAGGGAGGAGGCAGAGAGAGAACAGGGCGAGAGAGGGGAGGGAGGAGACAGCAGAGAGAGAGAACAGGGAGAGAGAGGGAAGGGAGAGAGAGAGAGAGAGAGATAGCTGTGAACGTATCCAGTCTTTGATGCTTTCCTTTCCTCCCCGACTCTCACTCTACGGATCTATCCCTTCCCACCCCTGCTAATCAGTTGCCAGACAATGAGGGCATACAGTAGGATATGAGGGAAGGAGAGAGAGATTGAAAGAGAGGTAGAAAGAGGGTAGTCAATGGTAATACAGGGAGGTAATTAGGCAGGGAAAGAGAGAAGGGGAGGAAGAGAGAGCAATTGAGGGAGGGAGGAGGTGGAATATGAGTGGCCATAGGGGGTGCAAGTCATTTCCATGTTATGAAGATAGTTGTCTGTCTAGAGAGGAGAGCCCACATGGATTGATATGGATTTATTTAATGGTAACCCCTATAATCTGAAGAGTACTGTATGTTGAATCACTATAGTCTGAGGAGTACTGTATGTTGAAGCCCTATAGTCTAAAGAGTACTGTATGTTGAAGCCCTATAATCTGTAGAGTACTGTATGTTGAATCACTATAGTCTGAAGAGTACTGCATGTTGAATAACTATAGTCTGAAGAGTACTGCATGTTGAATCACTATAGTCTGAAGAGTACTGTATGTTGAATCACTATAGTCTGAAGAGTACTGTATGTTGAATCACTATAGTCTGAAGAGTACTGTATGTTGAATCACTATAGTCTGAAGAGTACTGCATGTTGAATAACTATAGTCTGAGGAGTACTGCATGTTGAAGCCCTATAATCTGAAGAGTACTGTATGTTGAATCACTATAGTCTGAAGAGTACTGTATGTTGAAGCCCTATAGTCTGAAGAGTACTGCATGTTGAATAACTATAATCTGAAGAGTACTGTATGTTGAATCACTATAGTCTAAAGAGTACTGTATGTTGAAGCCCTATTGTCTGAAGAGTACTGTATGTTGAAGCCCTATAGTCTAAAGAGTACTGTATGTTGAATCACTATAGTCTGAAGAGTACTGTATGTTGAATCACTATAGTCTGAAGAGTACTGCATGTTGAATCACTATAGTCTGAAGAGTACTGTATGTTGAATCACTATAGTCTGAAGAGTACTGTATGTTGAATCACTATAGTCTGAAGAGTACTGCATGTTGAATAACTATAGTCTGAGGAGTACTGCATGTTGAAGCCCTATAATCTGAAGAGTACTGTATGTTGAATCACTATAGTCTGAAGAGTACTGTATATTGAAGCCCTATAGTCTGAAGAGTACTGCATGTTGAATAACTATAATCTGAAGAGTACTGTATGTTGAATCACTATAGTCTAAAGAGTACTGTATGTTGAAGCCCTATTGTCTGAAGAGTACTGTATGTTGAAGCCCTATAATCTAAAGAGTACTGTATGTTGAATCACTATAGTCTGAAGAGTACTGTATGTTGAATCACTATAGTCTGAAGAGTACTGCATGTTGAATCACTATAGTCTGAATAGTACTGTATGTTGAATCACTATAGTCTGAAGAGTACTGCATGTTGAATCACTATAGTCTGAAGAGTACTGTATATTGAATCTTTATAGTCTAAAGAGTACTGTATGTTGAAGCCCTACTGTCTGAAGAGTACTGTATGTTGAAGCCCTATAGTCTAAAGAGTACTGTATGTCGAAGCCCTATAATCTGAAGAGTACTGCATGTTGAAGCCCTATAATCTGAAGAGTACTGCATGTTGAATCACTATAGTCTGAAGAGTACTGTATGTTGAATCACTATAGTCTGAAGAGTACTGCATGTTGAATAACTATAGTCTGAAGAGTATTGTATGTTGAAGCCCTATAATCTGAAGAGTACTGTATGTTGAATCACTATAGTCTGAAGAGTACTGTATGTTGAATCACTATAGTCTAAAGAGTACTGCATGTTGAATATCTATAGTCTGAGGAGTACTGCATGTTGAAGCCCTATAATCTGAAGAGTACTGTATGTTGAATCACTATAGTCTGAAGAGTACTGTATGTTGAATTACTATAGTCTGAAGAGTACTGTATGTTGAATCACTATAGTCTAAATAGTACTGTATGTTGAAGCCCTATAGTCTGAAGAGTACTGCATGTTGAATAACTATAATCTGAAGAGTACTGTATGTTGAATCACTATAGTCTAAAGAGTACTGTATGTTGAATCACTATAGTCTGAAGAGTACTGTATGTTGAAGCCCTATAGTCTGAAGAGTACTGCATGAGTACTGTCTGAAGAGTACTGTATGTTGAATCACTATAGTCTGAAGAGTACTGCATGTTGAATAACTATAGTCTAAAGAGTACTGTATGTTGAAGCCCTATTGTCTGAAGAGTACTGTATGTTGAAGCCCTATAGTCTAAAGAGTACTGTATGTTGAAGCCCTATAATCTGAAGAGTACTGTATGTTGAATCACTATAGTCTGAAAAGTACTGCATGTTGAATAACTATAGTCTGAAGAGTACTGCATGTTGAATCACTATAGTCTGAAGAGTACTGTATGTTGAATCACTATAGTCTGAAGAGTACTGTATGTTGAATCACTATAGTCTGAAGAGTACTGTATGTTGAATCACTATAGTCTGAAGAGTACTGCATGTTGAATAACTATAGTCTGAAGAGTACTGCATGTTGAAGCCCTATAATCTGAAGAGTACTGTATGTTGAATCACTATAGTCTGAAGAGTACTGTATGTTGAAGCCCTATAGTCTGAAGAGTACTGCATGTTGAATAACTATAATCTGAAGAGTACTGTATGTTGAATCACTATAGTCTAAAGAGTACTGTATGTTGAAGCCCTATTGCCTGAAGAGTACTGTATGTTGAAGCCCTATAGTCTAAAGAGTACTGTATGTTGAATCACTATAGTCTGAAGAGTACTGTATGTTGAATCACTATAGTCTGAAGAGTACTGCATGTTGAATCACTATAGTCTGAATAGTACTGTATGTTGAATCACTATAGTCTGAAGAGTACTGCATGTTGAATAACTATAGTCTGAAGAGTACTGTATGTTGAAGCCCTATAATCTGAAGAGTACTGTATGTTGAATCACTATAGTCTGAAGAGTACTGTATATTGAATCTTTATAGTCTAAAGAGTACTGTATGTTGAAGCCCTATTGTCTGAAGAGTACTGTATGTTGAAGCCCTATAGTCTAAAGAGTACTGTATGTTGAATCACTATAGTCTGAAGAGTACTGTATGTTGAATCACTATAGTCTGAAGAGTACTGTATGTTGAATTACTATAGTCTGAAGAGTACTGCATGTTGAATATCTATAGTCTGAGGAGTACTGCATGTTGAAGCCCTATAATCTGAAGAGTACTGTATGTTGAATCACTATAGTCTGAAGAGTACTGTATGTTGAATTACTATAGTCTGAAGAGTACTGTATGTTGAATCACTATAGTCTAAATAGTACTGTATGTTGAAGCCCTATAGTCTGAAGAGTACTGCATGTTGAATAACTATAATCTGAAGAGTACTGTATGTTGAATCACTATAGTCTAAAGAGTACTGTATGTTGAAGCCCTATTGTCTGAAGAGTACTGTATGTTGAAGCCCTATAGTCTAAAGAGTACTGTATGTTGAATCACTATAGTCTGAAGAGTACTGTATGTTGAATCACTATAGTCTGAAGAGTACTGTATGTTGAATTACTATAGTCTGAAGAGTACTGCATGTTGAATATCTATAGTCTGAGGAGTACTGCATGTTGAAGCCCTATAATCTGAAGAGTACTGTATGTTGAATCACTATAGTCTGAAGAGTACTGTATGTTGAATTACTATAGTCTGAAGAGTACTGTATGTTGAATCACTATAGTCTAAATAGTACTGTATGTTGAAGCCCTATAGTCTGAAGAGTACTGCATGTTGAATAACTATAATCTGAAGAGTACTGTATGTTGAATCACTATAGTCTAAAGAGTACTGTATGTTGAAGCCCTATTGTCTGAAGAGTACTGTATGTTGAAGCCCTATAGTCTAAAGAGTACTGCATGTTGAATAACTATAGTCTGAAGAGTACTGCATGTTGAATCACTATAGTCTGAAGAGTACTGTATGTTGAATCACTATAGTCTGAAGAGTACTGTATGTTGAATCACTATAGTCTGAAGAGTACTGTATGTTGAATCACTATAGTCTGAAGAGTACTGCATGTTGAATATCTATAGTCTGAGGAGTACTGCATGTTGAAGCCCTATAATCTGAAGAGTACTGTATGTTGAATCACTATAGTCTGAAGAGTACTGTATGTTGAATTACTATAGTCTGAAGAGTACTGTATGTTGAATCACTATAGTCTAAAGAGTACTGTATGTTGAATCACTATAGTCTGAAGAGTACTGTATGTTGAATTACTATAGTCTGAAGAGTACTGTATGTTGAATCACTATAGTCTAAATAGTACTGTATGTTGAAGCCCTATAGTCTGAAGAGTACTGTATGTTGAAGCCCTATAGTCTGAAGAGTACTGCATGAGTACTGTCTGAAGAGTACTGTATGTTGAATCACTATAGTCTGAAGAGTACTGCATGTTGAATCACTATAGTCTAAAGAGTACTGTATGTTGAAGCCCTATTGTCTGAAGAGTACTGTATGTTGAAGCCCTATAGTCTAAAGAGTACTGTATGTTGAAGCCCTATAATCTGAAGAGTACTGTATGTTGAATCACTATAGTCTGAAAAGTACTGCATGTTGAATAACTATAGTCTGAAGAGTACTGTATGTTGAAGCCCTATTGTCTGAAGAGTACTGTATGTTGAAGCCCTATAGTCTGAAGAGTACTGTATGTTGAATCACTATAGTCTGAAGAGTACTGTATGTTGAATCACTATAGTCTGAAGAGTACTGCATGTTGAATAACTATAGTCTGAGGAGTACTGCATGTTGAAGCCCTATAATCTGAAGAGTACTGTATGTTGAATCACTGTAGTCTGAAGAGTACTGTATGTTGAAGCCCTATAGTCTGAAGAGTACTGCATGTTGAATAACTATAATCTGAAGAGTACTGTATGTTGAATCACTATAGTCTAAAGAGTACTGTATGTTGAAGCCCTATTGCCTGAAGAGTACTGTATGTTGAAGCCCTATAGTCTAAAGAGTACTGTATGTTGAATCACTATAGTCTGAAGAGTACTGTATGTTGAATCACTATAGTCTGAAGAGTACTGCATGTTGAATCACTATAGTCTGAATAGTACTGTATGTTGAATCACTATAGTCTGAAGAGTACTGCATGTTGAATAACTATAGTCTGAAGAGTACTGTATGTTGAAGCCCTATAATCTGAAGAGTACTGTATGTTGAATCACTATAGTCTGAAGAGTACTGTATATTGAATCTTTATAGTCTAAAGAGTACTCTATGTTGAAGCCCTATTGTCTGAAGAGTACTGTATGTTGAAGCCCTATAATCTGAAGAGTACTGTATGTTGAATCACTATAGTCTGAAGAGTACTGTATGTTGAATCACTATAGTCTGAAGAGTACTGTATGTTGAATTACTATAGTCTGAAGAGTACTGCATGTTGAATATCTATAGTCTGAGGAGTACTGCATGTTGAAGCCCTATAATCTGAAGAGTACTGTATGTTGAATCACTATAGTCTGAAGAGTACTGTATGTTGAATTACTATAGTCTGAAGAGTACTGTATGTTGAATCACTATAGTCTAAATAGTACTGTATGTTGAAGCCCTATAGTCTGAAGAGTACTGCATGTTGAATAACTATAATCTGAAGAGTACTGTATGTTGAATCACTATAGTCTAAAGAGTACTGTATGTTGAAGCCCTATTGTCTGAAGAGTACTGTATGTTGAAGCCCTATAGTCTAAAGAGTACTGTATGTTGAATCACTATAGTCTGAAGAGTACTGTATGTTGAATCACTATAGTCTGAAGAGTACTGTATGTTGAATTACTATAGTCTGAAGAGTACTGCATGTTGAATATCTATAGTCTGAAGTACTGCATGTTGAAGCCCTATAATCTGAAGAGTACTGTATGTTGAATCACTATAGTCTGAAGAGTACTGTATGTTGAATTACTATAGTCTGAAGAGTACTGTATGTTGAATCACTATAGTCTAAATAGTACTGTATGTTGAAGCCCTATAGTCTGAAGAGTACTGCATGTTGAATAACTATAATCTGAAGAGTACTGTATGTTGAATCACTATAGTCTAAAGAGTACTGTATGTTGAAGCCCTATTGTCTGAAGAGTACTGTATGTTGAAGCCCTATAGTCTAAAGAGTACTGCATGTTGAATAACTATAGTCTGAAGAGTACTGCATGTTGAATCACTATAGTCTGAAGAGTACTGTATGTTGAAGCCCTATAGTCTGAAGAGTACTGTATGTTGAATCACTATAGTCTGAAGAGTACTGTATGTTGAATCACTATAGTCTGAAGAGTACTGCATGTTGAATAACTATAGTCTGAGGAGTACTGCATGTTGAAGCCCTATAATCTGAAGAGTACTGTATGTTGAATCACTATAGTCTGAAGAGTACTGTATGTTGAAGCCCTATAGTCTGAAGAGTACTGCATGTTGAATAACTATAATCTGAAGAGTACTGTATGTTGAATCACTATAGTCTAAAGAGTACTGTATGTTGAAGCCCTATTGTCTGAAGAGTACTGCATGTTGAAGCCCTATAATCTAAAGAGTACTGTATGTTGAATCACTATAGTCTGAAGAGTACTGTATGTTGAATCACTATAGTCTGAAGAGTACTGCATGTTGAATCACTATAGTCTGAATAGTACTGTATGTTGAATCACTATAGTCTGAAGAGTACTGCATGTTGAATCACTATAGTCTGAAGAGTACTGTATATTGAATCTTTATAGTCTAAAGAGTACTGTATGTTGAAGCCCTACTGTCTGAAGAGTACTGTATGTTGAAGCCCTATAGTCTAAAGAGTACTGTATGTTGAATCACTATAGTCTGAAGAGTACTGTATGTTGAATCACTATAGTCTGAAGAGTACTGCATGTTGAATCACTATAGTCTGAAGAGTACTGTATGTTGAATCACTATAGTCTGAAGAGTACTGCATGTTGAATAACTATAGTCTGAAGAGTACTGTATGTTGAAGCCCTATAATCTGAAGAGTACTGTATGTTGAATCACTATAGTCTGAAGAGTACTGTATGTTGAATCACTATAGTCTGAAGAGTACTGCATGTTGAATATCTATAGTCTGAGGAGTACTGCATGTTGAAGCCCTATAATCTGAAGAGTACTGTATGTTGAATCACTATAGTCTGAAGAGTACTGTATGTTGAATTACTATAGTCTGAAGAGTACTGTATGTTGAATCACTATAGTCTAAAGAGTACTGTATGTTGAATCACTATAGTCTGAAGAGTACTGTATGTTGAATTACTATAGTCTGAAGAGTACTGTATGTTGAATCACTATAGTCTAAATAGTACTGTATGTTGAAGCCCTATAGTCTGAAGAGTACTGTATGTTGAAGCCCTATAGTCTGAAGAGTACTGCATGAGTACTGTCTGAAGAGTACTGTATGTTGAATCACTATAGTCTGAAGAGTACTGCATGTTGAATAACTATAGTCTGAAGAGTATTGTATGTTGAAGCCCTATAATCTGAAGAGTACTGTATGTTGAAGCCCTATTGTCTGAAGAGTACTGTATGTTGAAGCCCTATAGTCTAAAGAGTACTGTATGTTGAATCACTATAGTCTGAAGAGTACTGTATGTTGAATCACTATAGTCTGAAGAGTACTGCATGTTGAATCACTATAGTCTGAAGAGTACTGTATGTTGAATCACTATAGTCTGAAGAGTACTGTATGTTGAATCACTATAGTCTGAAGAGTACTGTATGTTGAATCACTATAGTCTGAAGAGTACTGCATGTTGAATAACTATAGTCTGAGGAGTACTGCATGTTGAAGCCCTATAATCTGAAGAGTACTGTATGTTGAATCACTATAGTCTAAAGAGTACTGTATGTTGAATCACTATAGTCTGAAGAGTACTGTATGTTGAATCACTATAGTCTGAAGAGTACTGCATGTTGAATCACTATAGTCTGAATAGTACTGTATGTTGAATCACTATAGTCTGAAGAGTACTGCATGTTGAATAACTATAGTCTGAAGAGTACTGTATGTTGAAGCCCTATAATCTGAAGAGTACTGTATGTTGAATCACTATAGTCTGAAGAGTACTGTATATTGAATCTTTATAGTCTAAAGAGTACTGTATGTTGAAGCCCTATTGTCTGAAGAGTACTGTATGTTGAAGCCCTATAGTCTGAAGAGTACTGTATGTTGAATCACTATAGTCTGAAGAGTACTGTATGTTGAATCACTATAGTCTGAAGAGTACTGCATGTTGAATAACTATAGTCTGAAGAGTACTGCATGTTGAATATCTATAGTCTGAGGAGTACTGCATGTTGAAGCCCTATAATCTGAAGAGTACTGTATGTTGAATCACTATAGTCTGAAGAGTACTGTATGTTGAATTACTATAGTCTGAAGAGTACTGTATGTTGAATCACTATAGTCTAAATAGTACTGTATGTTGAAGCCCTATAGTCTGAAGAGTACTGCATGTTGAATAACTATAATCTGAAGAGTACTGTATGTTGAATCACTATAGTCTAAAGAGTACTGTATGTTGAAGCCCTATTGTCTGAAGAGTACTGTATGTTGAAGCCCTGTAGTCTAAAGAGTACTGTATGTTGAATCACTATAGTCTGAAGAGTACTGTATGTTGAAGCCCTATAGTCTGAAGAGTACTGCATGAGTACTGTCTGAAGAGTACTGTATGTTGAATCACTATAGTCTGAAGAGTACTGCATGTTGAATAACTATAATCTGAAGAGTACTGCATGTTGAATCACTATAGTCTGAAGAGTATTGTATGTTGAAGCCCTATAATCTGAAGAGTACTGTATGTTGAATCACTATAGTCTGAAGAGTACTGTATGTTGAATCACTATAGTCTAAAGAGTACTGTATGTTGAAGCCCTATTGTCTGAAGAGTACTGTATGTTGAAGCCCTATAGTCTAAAGAGTACTGTATGTTGAATCACTATAGTCTGAAGAGTACTGTATGTTGAATCACTATAGTCTGAAGAGTACTGCATGTTGAATCACTATAGTCTGAAGAGTACTGTATGTTGAATCACTATAGTCTGAAGAGTACTGCATGTTGAATAACTATAGTCTGAAGAGTACTGTATGTTGAAGCCCTATAATCTGAAGAGTACTGTATGTTGAATCACTATAGTCTGAAGAGTACTGTATGTTGAATCACTATAGTCTGAAGAGTACTGCATGTTGAATAACTATAGTCTGAGGAGTACTGCATGTTGAAGCCCTATAATCTGAAGAGTACTGTATGTTGAAGCCCTATAATCTGAAGAGTACTGTATGTTGAATCACTATAGTCTGAAGAGTACTGTATGTTGAATCACTATAGTCTGAAGAGTACTGTATGTTGAATCACTATAGTCTAAATAGTACTGTATGTTGAAGCCCTATAGTCTGAAGAGTACTGCATGTTGAATAACTATAATCTGAAGAGTACTGTATGTTGAATCACTATAGTCTAAAGAGTACTGTATGTTGAAGCCCTATTGTCTGAAGAGTACTGTATGTTGAAGCCCTATAGTCTAAAGAGTACTGTATGTTGAATCACTATAGTCTGAAGAGTACTGTATGTTGAATCACTATAGTCTAAATAGTACTGTATGTTGAAGCCCTATAGTCTGAAGAGTACTGCATGTTGAATAACTATAATCTGAAGAGTACTGTATGTTGAATCACTATAGTCTAAAGAGTACTGTATGTTGAAGCCCTATTGTCTGAAGAGTACTGTATGTTGAAGCCCTATAGTCTAAAGAGTACTGTATGTTGAATCACTATAGTCTGAAGAGTACTGCATGTTGAATAACTATAGTCTGAAGAGTACTGTATGTTGAAGCCCTATAATCTGAAGAGTACTGTATGTTGAATCACTATAGTCTGAAGAGTACTGTATATTGAAGCCCTATAGTCTGAAGAGTACTGTATGTTGAAGCCCTATAATCTGAAGAGTACTGTATGTTGAATCACTATAGTCTGAAGAGTACTATATATTGAAGCCCTATAGTCTGAAGAGTACTGTATGTTGAATAATTATAATCTGAAGAGTACTGCATGTTGAAGCCCTATAGTCTGAAGAGTACTGTATGTTGAATCACTATAGTCTAAAGAGTACTGTATGTTGAATCACTATAGTCTAAAGAGTACTGTATGTTGAATCACTATAGTCTAAAGAGTACTGTATGTTGAAGCCCTATTGTCTGAAGAGTACTGTATGTTGAAGCCCTATAGTCTAAAGAGTACTGTATGTTGAATCACTATAGTCTGAAGAGTACTGCATGTTGAATAACTATAATCTGAAGAGTACTGCATGTTGAATCACTATAGTCTGAAGAGTACTGTATGTTGAATCACTATAGTCTGAAGAGTACTGCATGTTGAATAACTATAGTCTGAAGAGTACTGTATGTTGAAGCCCTATAATCTGAAGAGTACTGTATGTTGAATCACTATAGTCTGAAGAGTACTGTATGTTGAATCACTATAGTCTGAAGAGTACTGCATGTTGAATAACTATAGTCTGAAGAGTACTGTATGTTGAAGCCCTATAATCTGAAGAGTACTGTATGTTGAATCACTATAGTCTGAAGAGTACTGTATGTTGAATTACTATAGTCTGAAGAGTACTGTATGTTGAATCACTATAGTCTAAATAGTACTGTATGTTGAAGCCCTATAGTCTGAAGAGTACTGCATGTTGAATAACTATAATCTGAAGAGTACTGTATGTTGAATCACTATAGTCTAAAGAGTACTGTATGTTGAAGCCCTATTGTCTGAAGAGTACTGTATGTTGAAGCCCTATAGTCTAAAGAGTACTGTATGTTGAATCACTATAGTCTGAAGAGTACTGCATGTTGAATAACTATAGTCTGAAGAGTACTGTATGTTGAAGACCTATAATCTGAAGAGTACTGTATGTTGAATCACTATAGTCTGAAGAGTACTGTATATTGAAGCCCTATAGTCTGAAGAGTACTGTATGTTGAAGCCCTATAATCTGAAGAGTACTGTATGTTGAATCACTATAGTCTGAAGAGTACTGTATATTGAAGCCCTATAGTCTGAAGAGTACTGTATGTTGAATAATTATAATCTGAAGAGTACTGCATGTTGAAGCCCTATAGTCTGAAGAGTACTGTATGTTGAATCACTATAGTCTAAAGAGTACTGTATGTTGAATCACTATAGTCTAAAGAGTACTGTATGTTGAATCACTATAGTCTAAAGAGTACTGTATGTTGAAGCCCTATAATCTGAAGAGTACTGTATGTTTAATCACTATAGTCTAAAGAGTACTGTATGTTGAAGCCCTATAGTCTGACGAGTTCTGTATGTTGAATAAATATAATCTGAAGAGTACTGTATGTTGAAGCCCTATAGTCTAAAGAGTACTGTATGTTGAATCACTAGAGTCTAAAGAGTACTGCATGTTGAAGCCCTATAGTCTGAAGAGTACTGTATGTTGAATCACTATAGTCTAAAGAGTACTGTATGTTGAAGCCCTATAATCTGAAGAGTACTGCATGTTGAAGCCCTATAATCTGAAGAGTACTGCATGTTGAAGCCCTATAGTCTGAAGAGTACTGTATGTTGAATCACTATAGTCTAAAGAGTACTGTATGTTGAATCACTATATTCTAAAGAGTACTGTATGTTGAAGCCCTATAATCTGAAGAGTACTGTACGTTGAAGCCCTATAA